>NC_091211.1:29229302-29234302 GCF_040958095.1 Procambarus clarkii | reverse complement strand
CCCTACCCTTGCTGGCCCTCACCCCTCCCCTACCCTTGCTGGCCCTCACCCCCCTCCCCTACCCTTGCTGGCCCTCACCCCTCCCCCCTCTCTCTCTCTCTCTCTCTCTCTCTCTCTCTCTCTCTCTCTCTCTCTCTCTCTCTCTCTCTCTCTCTCTCTCTCTCTCTCTCTCTCTCTCTCTCTCTCTCTCTCCCCCCCTCCCTCCCCTCCCTCCCCCTCCCTACCTCCCCCCCCCCTGCATTAACGCCACCAACCACTGTGAATGGAGGGAGTGTGGAGGAGGACCTTCATCCTGGCGCTATTTCTCTTCTCCGTTGCCATCCTGCCTCCCATCCTGCCTGCCATCCTGCCTGCCATCCTGCCTCCCATCCTGCCTCCCATCCTGCCTCCCATCCTGCCTGCCATTCTGCCTGCCATCCTGCCTGCCATCCTGCCTGCCATCCTGCCTGCCATCCTGCCTGCCATCCTGCCTACCATCCTGCCTGCCATTCTGCCTGCCATCCTGCCTGCCATCCTGCCTGCCATCCTACCTGCCATCCTGCCCGCCATCCTGCCCGCCATCCTGCCTGCCATCCTCCCTATAATTGTTATCTGCCATCCTAGATGCGTGTCTACCTGCCTTTCTTCCTATCTATTCTTTCTTTTCTATTAGCAAGAACTTGTTCAGTGTCAGAGTAGTTAACAGATGGAATGCATTAGGCAGTGATGTGGTGGAGGCTGACTCCATACACAGTTTCAAGTGTAGATATGATAGAGCCCAGTAGGCTCAGGAACCTGTACACCTGTTGATTGACAGTTGAGAGGCGGGACCAAAGAGCCACAGCTCAACCCCCGCAAGCACAAATAGGTGAGTACAAACACGCACACATACACAGAAAGCAGCCCGTAACAGCTGTTTAACTCCCAGGTACCTATTTACTACTAGGTAACGGGCATCAAGGTGAAAGAAACTGCCCATTGTTCCTCCCCGGGGGCCAGGAATCGAACCCCGGACAACAGGATTACGTGCCCAGAGTGCTGTCCACCCAGCCACCGGCCCTCTGTGTGTGTGTGTGTGTGTGTGTGTGTGTGTGTGTGTGTGTGTGTGTGTGTGTGTGTGTGTGTGTGTGTGTGTGTGTGTGCGCGCGCGCGCGCGCGTGTGCGCGTGTGCGCGTGTGTGTGTTTGAGAGAGAAATATATGTAGTAAATATAAGAGGAAAATAGGTCAGGAGTCGGTTCATTACAGAACATCCGTTAGAAGAATGGAGCCCAAGAGCTAACAGCTCGCTCTAGCAGGCACAAATAGTCAAATGCACACACACACACACACACACACACACACACACACACACACACACACACACACACACACACACACACACACACACACACGCACAGACTCAGACATGCACGCACACGTGTATGAGAGTTGAGAGGCGGGGCCAGAGAGCCGGAGCTCCCCCGCCGCCAGCACCCCCAGGAGAGCACCCCCCCCCGGTGCTCCACGGCCACCAACACCTCCCCCGTGTGACTGGCACCCCCAGGAGAGCACCCCCCCCCCCCCCCCCCCCCCGGTGCTCCACGGCCACCAACACCTCCCCCGTGTGACTGGCAGAGTTATTACACACGCAAAATAATTCACATTTTTATTGGCAAATTTTTTGCGTGAAAGGAAAAATTAAAAGGTGAAATTATAACGAAAACTGGGAAGCTGCTGGTCAGAGCGGCCGTGACCTCCTGGAGGCCGGCGGGTAGTGACCTCCTGGAGGCCGGCGGGTAGTGACCTCCTGGAGGCCGGCGGGTAGTGACCTCCTGGAGGCCGGCGGGTAGTGACCTCCTGGAGGCCGGCGGGTAGTGACCTCCTGGAGGCCGGCGGGTAGTGACCTCCTGGAGGCCGGCGGGTAGTGACCTCCTGGAGGCCGGCGGGTAGTGACCTCCTGGAGGCCGGCGGGTAGTGACCTCCTGGAGGCCGGCGGGTAGTGACCTCCTGGAGGCCGGCGGGTAGTGACCTCCTGGAGGCCGGCGGGTAGTGACCTCCTGGAGGCCGGCGGGTAGTGACCTCCTGGAGGCCGGCGGGTAGTGACCTCCTGGAGGCCGGCGGGTAGTGACCTCCTGGAGGCCGGCGGGTAGTGACCTCCTGGAGGCCGGCGGGTAGTGACCTCCTGGAGGCCGGCGGGTAGTGACCTCCTGGAGGCCGGCGGGTAGTGACCTCCTGGAGGCCGGCGGGTAGTGACCTCCTGGAGGCCGGCGGGTAGTGACCTCTGTAGCTATTACTGTCCTGGAGGCCGGCGGGTAGTGACCTCTGTAGATATTACTCTCCTGGAGGCCGGCGGGTAGTGACCTCTGTTGATATTACTCTCCTGGAGGCCGGCGGGTAGTGACCTCTGTAGCTATTACTGTCCTGGAGGCCGGCGGGTAGTGACCTCTGTAGATATTACTGTCCTGGAGGCCGGCGGGTAGTGACCTCTGTATATATTACTGTCCTGGAGGCCGGCGGGTAGTGACCTCTGTAGGTATTACTCTCCTGGAGGCCGGCGGGTAGTGACCTCTGTAGGTATTACTGTCCTGGAGGCCGGCGGGTAGTGACCTCTGTAGGTATTACTGTCCTGGAGGCCGGCGGGTAGTGACCTCTGTATATATTACTGTCCTGGAGGCCGGCGGGTAGTGACCTCCTGGAGGCCAGTGTGGGCACCACAAGCTTCTCTCATCCCCCAAGACAACACCTAAGATGGCTTACAGCCTGAGTGTTGAGGCGCCTTCATAGTTGTGTTCTGTGTTAGGTATTACAGCTCCCTGGCAGCTGAGGTGACCTCCCTGGCAGCTGAGGTGACCTCCCTGGCAGCTGCTGTGATCCCCTGGCAGCTGGTGCAGCATCACCCTGGCAGCTGGTGTAGCATCCCCCCCTGGCAGCTGGTGCAGCATCCCCCTGGCAGCTGGTGCAGCATCCCCCTGCCAGCTGGTGCAGCATCCCCCTGGCACCTGGTGCAGCATCCCCCCCTGGCAGCTGGTGCAGCATCCCCCTGGCAGCTGGTGCAGCATCACCCTGGCAGCTGGTGCAGCATCCCCCTGGCAGCTGGTGCAGCATCACCCTGGCAGCTGGTGCAGCATCCCCCCCTGGCAGCTGGTGCAGCATCACCCTGGCAGCTGGTGCAGCATCCCCCTGGCAGCTGGTGCAGCATCACCCTGGCAGCTGGTGCAGTATCACCCTGGCAGGTGAGGTGGAGCCATTGTGTGTGTCAGGAGCTGGTGGCCGGTGTGGCCCTACTTGACAGGGTAACTGTCCTCCCTGGTCCTGATGCTTGTGTTCACCGGTGTTCCGGCTCCTCCCTCTGGCTCTTCCTCTTCCTGCTCCTCTACCTCTCCCACCGTCACACATGTGCAGCTCTCCTGCCCACACACACACACACACACACACACACACACACACACACACACACACACACCGCAAGCACAATTAGGTGAGTACAATTAGGTGAGTACACACACACACACACACACACACACACACACACACACACACACACACACACACACACACCTCCAGCAGCGCGCACGGACTCACTCACACATTCACACATTCATACACACACACTATTATATTTCGAAATATCCAACGACATATCTACAAGAGTCGAATCCTACATGTCGATGTTCGCGGATGACGCAAAATTAATGAGACGAGTTGTGACAGATGAGGATTGTAGGATCCTCCAAGTGGACTTGAACAACCTGCACAGATGGTCACAGAAATGGCTACTGGAGTTCAACACGAGCAAGTGTAAAGTTATGGAAATGGGACTAGGTGACTGTAATGTCCCTCTCCCTTCAGGGCGGGCACTATACCCTCTCCCTTCAGGGCGGGCACTCTACCCTCTCCCTTCAGGGCGGGCACTCTACCCTCTCCCTTCAGGGCGGGCACTCTACCCTCTCCCTTCAGGGCGGGCACTCTACCCTCTCCCTTCAGGGCGGGCACTATACCCTCTCCCTTCAGGGCGGGCACTCTACCCTCTTCCTTCAGGGTGGGCACTATACCCTCTCCCTTCAGGGCGGGCACTATACCCTCTCCCTTCAGGGCGGGCACTCTACCCTCTTCCTTCAGGGTGGGCACTATACCCTCTCCCTTCAGGGCGGGCACTATACCCCTCTCCCTTCAGGGCGGGCACTATACCCTCTCCCTTCAGGGCGGGCACTATACCCCTCTCCCTTCAGGGCGGGCACTATACCACTCTCCCTTCAGGGCGGGCACTATACCCTCTCCCTCCCTCTCTCCCGAGCCACGGTAGAACCACGGTAGAGCCACGGTAGAGCTACGGTAGAGCCGCGGTAGAGCTACGGTAGAGCCGCGGTAGAGCTACGGTAGAGCCTCGGTAGAGCCTCGATAGAGCCACGGTAGAGCCACGGTAGAGCCACGGTAGAGCCGCGGTAGAGCTTTATACAGTGTTTACAGTGGTGCTGTATAAAGGGAAAGTTTCTCGGGCCAAAACTGTTTCTTATATGCTCTCTCTCTCTCTCTCTCTCTCTCTCTCTCCCCCAGCCACTTACCCTAAACCTTTACCCCTCGTCCACCTCTTCCCCAGCATAAAAAGCGTGCGTGCTTAACGACGTGTCACTCAAACTAGGCACGCAACAACTAGAACAATCCTCTCCCCTGTCCTGTCTGCTTCCCGTTCCGTCCCCTCTTCTCTCCTCTCCTATAATCTTCCCTCTTCTCTGCTCGCTATTTCCACCTGGGTGCCTTCGGGTGCTTGAGGCGCCCTTGTGCCTTTCACGTTGTAATGGCTTAATTTCTTCCTTGGGAAGCATAAGGCAGCAGCACGAGCCCTATAATTGCTAGTCCGGAAGGTGGAAATATTCCCGGTTAACGTCCGCACCTGAACTACTGGAGAGGGGAATGAGCTCCTGGTCTGGGGTGGGGGGCGAGGCTGGGGTGGAGGGCGAGGCTGGGGTGGGGGGCGAGGCTGGGGTGGGGGGCGAGGCTGGGGTGGGGGGCGAGGCTGGGGTGGGGGGCGAGGCTGGGGTGG
>NC_091211.1:29186802-29219302 GCF_040958095.1 Procambarus clarkii | reverse complement strand
CCCTCCTGGTCCTTGTACACCACCACTGTACCCTCCTGGTCCTTGTACACCCTCCACTGTACCCTCCTGGTCCCTGTACACCACCACTGTACCCTCCTGGTCCCTGTACACCCTCCACTGTACCCTCCTGGTCCCTGTACACCTTCACTGTACCCTCCTGGTCCCTGTACACCACCACTGTACCCTCCTGATCCTTGTACACCACCACTGTACCCTCCTGGTCCCTGTACGCCACCACTGTACCCTCCTGGTCCCTGTACACCCTCCACTGTACCCTCCTGGTCCCTGTACACCTTCACTGTACCCTCTTGGTCCCTGTACACCACCACTGTACCCTCCTGGTCCTTGTACACCACCACTGTACCCTCCTGGTCCCTGTACACCACCACTGTACCCTCCTGGTCCCTGTACACCCTCCACTGTACCCTCCTGGTCCCTGTACACCTTCACTGTACCCTCCTGGTCCTTGTACACCACCACTGTACCCTCCTGGTCCTTGTACACCACCACTGTACCCTCCTGGTCCTTGTACACCCTCCACTGTACCCTCCTGGTCCTTGTACACCACCACTGTACCCTCCTGGTCCCTGTACATCACCACTGTACCCTCCTGGTCCTTGTACACCACCAATGTACCCTCCTGGTCCCTGTACACCCTCCACTGTACCCTCCTGGTCCTTGTACACCACCACTGTACCCTCCTGGTCCCTGTACACCCTCCACTGTACCCTCCTGGTCCTTGTACACCACCACTGTACCCTCCTGGTCCTTGTACACCACCACTGTACCCTCCTGGTCCTTGTACACCACCACTGTATCCTCCTGGTCCTTGTACACCAGCACTGTATCCTCCTGGTCCCTGTACACCACCACTGTACCCTCCTGGTCCTTGTACACCCTCCACTGTACCCTCCTGGTCCCTGTACACCCTCCACTGTACCCTCCTGGTCCCTGTACACCCTCCACTGTACCCTCCTGGTCCCTGTACACCCTCCACTGTACCCTCCTGGTCCCTGTACACCTTCACTGTATCCTCCTGGTCCCTGTACACCCTCCACTGTACCCTCCTGGTCCCTGTACACCTTCACTGTACCCTCCTGGTCCCTGTACACCCTCCACTGTACCCTCCTGGTCCCTGTACACCCTCCACTGTACCCTCCTGGTCCCTGTACACCCTCCACTGTACCCTCCTGGTCCCTGTACACCTTCACTGTATCCTCCTGGTCCCTGTACACCCTCCACTGTACCCTCCTGGTCCCTGTACACCTTCACTGTACCCTCCTGGTCCCTGTACACCCTTCACTGTACCCTCCTGGTCCCTGTACACCTTTACTGTACCCTCCTGGTCCCTGTACACCTTCACTGTACCCTCCTGGTCCCTGTACACCCTCCACTGTACCCTCCTGGTCCCTGTACACCCTCCACTGTACCCTCCTGGTCCCTGTACACCCTCCACTGTACCCTCCTGGTCCCTGTACACCTTCACTGTATCCTCCTGGTCCCTGTACACCCTCCACTGTACCCTCCTGGTCCCTGTACACCTTCACTGTACCCTCCTGGTCCTTGTACACCACCACTGTACCCTCCTGGTCCCTGTACACCCTCCACTGTACCCTCCTGGTCCCTGTACACCCTCCACTGTACCCTCCTGGTCCTTGTACACCTTCACTGTACCCTCCTGGTCCCTGTACACCTTCACTGTACCCCCGTGGTCCCTGTACACCCTCCACTGTACCCTCCTGGTCCCTGTACACCCTCCACTGTACCCTCCTGGTCCCTGTACACCCTCCACTGTACCCTCGTGGTCCTTGTACACCCTCCACTGTACCCTCGTGGTCCCTGTACACCCTCCACTGTACCCCCGTGGTCCCTGTACACCCTCCACTGTACCCTCCTGGTCCCTGTACACCCTCCACTGTACCCTCGTGGTCCCTGTACACCCTCCACTGTACCCTCGTGGTCCCTGTACACCCTCCACTGTACCCCCGTGGTCCCTGTACACCCTTCACTGTACCCTCCTGGTCCCTGTACACTCTCCACTGTACCCTCCTGGTCCCTGTACACCCTCCACTGTACCCTCGTGGTCCCTGTACACCCTCCACTGTACCCTCGTGGTCCCTGTACACCCTCCACTGTTCCCTCCTGGTCCCTGTACACCCTCCACTGTACCCTCGTGGTCCCTGTACACCCTCCACTGTACCCTCGTGGTCCCTGTACACCCTCCACTGTACCCTCCTGGTCCCTGTACACCCTCCACTGTACCCTCGTGGTCCCTGTACACCCTCCACTGTACCCTCGTGGTCCCTGTACACCCTCCACTGTACCCTCCTGGTCCCTGTACACCCTCCACTGTACCCTCATGGTCCCTGTACACCTTCACTGTACCCTCCTGGTCCCTGTACACCCTCCACTGTACCCTCCTGGTCCCTGTATACCTTCACTGCCCACACACACAACTATCTTTCCGGATCCTGTCAAGTGTGAACCAGATCAACTTGGACAACCATAGGAAATGGCTGGACACTGAGGCCGGCGTGCTTGTATGGGCCTGACCCGGTGCTCAGGTGGTCTACTGGTGGCCGGCGGTACTCAGGTGACGGGGCCACATCTACACTACACCTTCATCGCTCTGACCACCATTGTCTCTATCACTGTAAACATCTTCCCTACTCCAGAGCCGTCGGTTACCCCATCAAGAAAGTGTACAGCTTCTGGGGGCTCTTAAAATTTAATCATGTATTATATAATATGCTAGATGAATCTGCGACGGTGCTCGAACCAATCGTATTGGCGGTTACCTTCCCATTGGAGACTTTCAGCCCCGTGGAGAGGGGGGGGGGGGGGGGACCTGCTGCATGGGTGACAGCTTCTCCCCCGTGTCAACCTACCCTGGCTTTGTAGCTTGGAGAGGCCACTCCAGACCCACAACCAGAGCACAACTCCATAGTCTCCTGAGACTGATGCCTACTACTACTACTATTAGATGAATCTGAGTGAGGACGGAATACCAGGTTGGCAGTTGGTATGGAGCAAAGGTAGGGGAGGGGCATGGCAGCCCTACTATCTATCCCCCCTACAACCAACACTCACCCTGCAAAGTTGAGTGAGACTATCCGCGAAGCTCTGGCCTCCAACCGTCGGCAGACATCCTGTCATAGGATGTATGCCGAGAAAATACATTATTAAATACATAGGACGAGAAAATACATTTTGGAAGTACTCATTCTTGCAGACATGTTTTGTCAAAGATGAGTGAATGGTTGGATGAAGTATTGTAGAAGGCATCTCTATAGTTCTGAAGTTCTTCACTCTGGGATGTGGGTTGTAAACAATGATCTGCCCATTAAAAATGACTTTTTAACGAGCAGGATGTGTTGTGGTAAGGTACAGCTTAGCATCCTCAGAGGTAAACACAGCCATGTGTGTTCCAGGCGAGTGTGATGATAATTAAGATGGTTACCCTGTTGTGGTGACCAGGTAATGTTGTCTTGCAGTCCCATTGACTGCCTGGGACTGCAGGTGTGGTGTGTACTGACAATTGCACCCCAGAGTACCAATAAGAATGCCGGAGAGTACTGGCCCCCTCCACTGGGTAACCACGCTCTGTCGCCTATGAAATAGTCACGCCTTAACCCAACATAACCTATGGTGATAAGAACTAGTCTCATCTTGATATAATTAATATCGCGCCCCAGGGACTAAACTACTGGGACCTGACGTGGTCACAGCCGACGACGAAGCTTTAATACAACATTTAGTGTAAGCACTAAATTGATAGTGTAAAGGTGACGAGTCATTAATGGCGAGATGATTTAACAGCGTTACTTGCCATCACCGCCCCCGCGTCCCTGGGGCCGGGAGGGCCCACCAGCAGGGGCCGGGAGGGCCCACCAGCAGGGGCCGGGAGGGCCCACCAGCAGGGGCCGGGAGGGCCCACCAGCAGGGGCCGGGAGGGCCCACCAGCAGGGGCCGGGAGGGCCCACCAGCAGGGGCCGGGAGGGCCCACCAGCAGGGGCCGGGAGGGCCTACCAGCAGGGGCCGGGAGGGCCCACCAGCAGGGGCCGGGAGGGCCACCAGCAGGGGCCGGGAGGGCCCACCAGCAGGGGCCGGGAGGGCCACCAGCAGGGGCCGGGAGGGCCCACCAGCAGGGGCCGGGAGGACCCACCAGCAGGGGCCGGGAGGACCCACCAGCAGGGGCCGGGAGGACCCACCAGCAGGGGCCAGGCGGTAGTGGAGTGGGACTTTAAGGTGGGGCTGGACGGGCCTCTTTAAGACGTTGGGTGTGGGCCAGCTGCAGGGGTTGGAGGAGGGGGGGGACACCCTGTTGGGAACACCTTAAAGCCACTAACCCCCCTTACAACCTCTCCTCCCCCCTCCACCCCCAATGGCCACTCTTCTCCCCCCAACCATTCAAGTGCTCTTGAGCAGCCGTGCGCGCGCACACCACAACACACACACACGAGGCAGTAACTGGCAAGTCTGACCATCGTACCTCAGCTGGCACTATTCTCATCCCAATTACACCAACTACTGACCTACTCCATGATGCAACCCACAACAGCTGCCTTAACTCTCTATCATCAGGTGAAAGGAAACTTGCCTAACCGTCTCCTTCCAGCCTGGGATCTTCGGTTGTGAGCCGAAGACGTAGACCACTACGCTACCTTTCACAAAAGGGCCGTTGAGATATGGAACAGATTACCGGGTGACGTAATAGACGTGGGAAGGGTGGATTGTTTCAAGCGCAGGTCAGACATATACATGTGGATGTAGTGAAGAGTTTAGATGGATATACATATTAGCAGCTGCCTCGTGTGCTCCAAGGACTGGTGGCTTGTGCCTAGTTGTCCATAGTACTGCCTCACCACCACCACCATCACCATGGCCACCACCCACCATCATGGCCACCACCACCACCCACTACCACCATCATGGCCACCACCACCACCCACTACTACCACCATCATGGCCACCACCACCATCCACTACTACCACCATCACCACCCTGGTGTACATGCGTGGGGGGGGGGGGGGGCCTGCTTGTATAAATACAACCCATCCCCCGAATTGACAGTACGATTTAATACTAAGTGTAATAAGTACATTTACTTACTGTCATACATAGTACATAATTACACTTATGAACCTGTTACATTTACCTCTCCATTTATTCTCCTCGTTTTCTGTTAAGACACTCAATGTTTGGATGAAGTTTTAAGGTTAAAATTGCTATACACAAGTTTTAAATATCAAGAATTTCTTTTTCAATTTTATTAAACAATAGAGATTTTATACAAAATTGGAAAATATCCTGAGTTACTTTACAATTTATTGATATATTTTAGTTTAGTTTTATTAGTTTTATAAAACTGTAATATCAATATAGCTATAAGTCAAGTACTAATTGTAATTAAGAAGCAATAAAATTATTATCTTCAAAAACTAAGACGGTTAGGTGAGGTCGTGGTTTTCTATTCAGTTTTTCAGGTAAACTCAAATATTCACAATATAGTTGACGGTACGATTTAAGTGAAAATAAGTACAATTCCTGACTGCTATGAATAGTACATAATTGCACTTATTTGTGCTCTTACATTTACCACCACATTTTTGGAGGCCGGGTTGATATATAAGATGGTTGCTTAACAGTGCGGCGTAAGTTCACCGCTGTGGAGGCGCCAGTGTTACAGTGACGCACTGCTGGCCGGCACAGTGACGCACTGCTGGCCGGCACAGTGATGCACTGCTGGCCGGCACAGTGACGCACTGCTGGCCGGCACAGTGACGCACTGCTGGCCGGCACAGTGACGCACTGCTGGCCGGCACAGTGACGCACTGCTGGCCGGCACAGTGACGCACTGCTGGCCGGCACAGTGACGCACTGCTGGCCGGCACAGTGACGCACTGCTGGCCGGCACAGTGATGCACTGCTGGCCGGCACAGTGACGCACTGCTGGCCGGCACAGTGATGCACTGCTGGCCGGCACAGTGACGCACTGCTGGCCGGCACAGTGACGCACTGCTGGCCGGCACAGTGATGCACTGCTGGCCGGCACAGTGACGCACCACGGGAGTCAGGTGTGTGTGGGCGGGGTCAGCAACACTGGACACACCTGCCTGAACCTGACAGTGAGAGTGGTGGTCCAAACAGTGACCAACTAGAGGATAATGAATGATGGTGACTGATTACCCTGTCCACCCGAGGCCTACAGGCGGGAGTTGATTAATAACCACTGCTTGTGTTAATGCTTCAGCTACAGTGGCACCTGCTTAACTTGTTCTCCTTGTTTCGTATACCACAGTAGTTACCGATAGTTTGTTGTGGTTGTTTAAGATTCGCAACTTGGAACAAAAAGTTCCAAGTAGCACGGGCTATGGTGACCCCGTAATACCGATAGTATAGAAATATATTGATATACTAGGCTTAATAAGTAGTTATATGTAGTATATGCGTTATACTCTGTGACAGACAGACAGAGATTGTTCTTATATTACCATAATAAAGTACCCGGACATTTATATAGCTTTCCTAGACCGTATGAAGGGTCCTGTGGCGCAGTAGTCTGCGTAGTTGGCTGACACTCTGAAGCCACGGGTTTCATTCCTGCGGCAGGACAGTCGTTTGGGCAACGTTTCCCTTCCACCTGATGCACCTGTTCATATAGGCAGCTGCTGTGGGGTCACAACTTGACCTAAGATAGACCTTAATGACCTTAACAGGCTTCCTGTCCCCGACTATATGAAACATGACACGATTTATACAGGTCGTTCTTCTGTTATGCTACTCCGTTCAAAAGGCAACTGTTTTGTCCGGCCAGAAACGTACCAACCCAACCAACCCGCCTAACGTATCGCGGCTGGTGCGTAGGAAACGTCAATATTACGTTAATTTATACTAATACGTCGTATTGTGAACGGTTTGGTTCATTTGCGTCAAAAATGTGAAGGTATTAGATGACTGGTGGATGAGGGTGGCGGGCCGGGCAGCGTTGGCGCGAGTAAGAAAACGGGGCAGCACCAGGCGCAACTTGAGGGATGACTAGGAAATATCACCTATGACGAGTTTTGTCCAAATATTATGCAGTATCTATTTATTTATTTATTTATTTATTTATTTATTTATATACAAGAAGGTACATTGGGCTTATGAGAGTACATAGCATTGGTGTTTTTACATTCTTGTAAAGCCACAAACACGCCACTTGCAAAAATTGTCAGCAAAAACTCTATAAATTGTAGCCCCTCACAAAATTGAGGGCTGTTCCTTTTTTCTTGTAGGTTAGGTCTGTAGGTTAGGTCTGTAGGTTAGGTCTGTAGGTTAGGTTTGCAGGTTAGGTCTGTAGGTTAGGTCTGTAGTTTAGGTCTGTAGGTTAGGTCTGTAGGTTAGGTCTGTAGTTAGGTCTGCAGGTTAGGTCTGTTGGTTAGGTCTGTTGGTTAGGTCTGTAGGTTAGGTCTGCAGGTTAGGTCTGTAGGTTAGGTCTGTAGGTTAGGTCTGTAGGTTAGGTCTGTAGGTTAGGTCTGTAGGTTAGGTCTGTAGGTTAGGTCTGCAGGTTAGGTCTGTAGGTTAGGTCTGTTGGTTAGGTCTGCAGGTTAGGTCAGCAAGTTAGGTTTGTAGGTTAGGTCTGTAGATTAGGTCTGCAGGTTAGGTCTGCAGGTTAGGTCTGTAGGTTAGGTCTGTAGGTTAGGTCTGTAGGTTAGGTCTGTAGGATAGGTCTGTAGGATAGGTCTGTAGGTTAGGTCTGCAGGTTAGGTCTGTAGGTTAGGTCTGTAGGTTAGGTCTGTAGGTTAGGTCTGTAGGTTAGGTCTGTAGGTTAGGTCTGAAGGTTAGGTCTGTAGGTTAGGTCTGCAGGTTAGGTCTGAAGGTTAGGTCTGTAGGTTAGGTCTGCAGGTTAGGTCTGAAGGTTAGGTCTGTAGGTTAGGTCTGCAGGTTAGGTCTGTAGGCTATTAATCAACATATTACCGAACATTCTCAGTGATAAACATACACATTTCTTCCTTTACACATACAGTATGTTACCAGTCATACACACAAATACTTGTATGACTAAGTATACACACAATTTGCAATAGACATTCAGACAATTCAACAAAAGGTTACAGTCTTGGTGCCAAATTGTTATATCTGTGGAGAATATCATGAACCATGCCGTTGTGACACCTCCAGGCTGAGTGTTCAGCAACAGTCCTTATCTCACTGTTGCTATATACAGTAATCAACGGACAATCAAGAACATAATGGGCCAGGGTGTGAGACCTTAACATACCACATTGTTTACACTTGGTGTCATTATCACTAACAACTATCCCATATTGCCAGTAATATTTGTACCCAAGCCTGAGCCGCATGTACACAGTCACTCCAAGCATGTCTCCTTTACTATAAGTGAAATGTTTTGACTCACACACCTGTAGTGTTGCCTGGTGTTTTGACTCACACACCTGTAGTGTTGCCTGGTGTTACTTCCCTAATACAGTATACCTCTCCTCTCCTCTTCTGCCTCTCCTTCAATATTTATAATTTTCCTTCTTATTTGTCTCATTGTGAAAACATTCAATGTCAACTTGTGGTGTTGATGTGGCGCGTTTGGCCAGGGAGCCGGTGGCTGAGCGGACAGCACACTGGGCGCGTGATCCTCTGGTGACGGGTTCGATCCCGGGCGCCTGAGAGAAACAATGGGCAGAGCTTTTTTCACCCTGATGCCCGTGTTACCTAGCAGTAAATAGGTACCTAGGTGTTAGTCAACTGTCACGGGCTGCTTCCTGGGCGTGAAGGCCTGGTCAAGGACCGGGCCGCGGGGACACTAAGCCCCGAAATCATCTCAAGATAACCTCAAGTTACGGTCATCCGCCTCCTCCTTGACCACTTTTCCAACATGAGATGGAGTCCTCGTGAATGTCACTTTGAGAGTTGTGGTGTTTGATATTGCCATCAGCGTGTTATACCCCAGAGTGTGAGCTGTGAGTCCCTGTGCCCTCCCTGGGCCGTGTACACTCCCTCAGGGGTCCAGTGCTCCTTCCTCTCCCCTCAACCTTCATGTTATCTGCGCTCAGTGATAGGCTGGAGATAACACCCGCTTATCGACCTGTGTAGTACACCTGCAACCCAATTATTTTCAACACCCTAATTTGAGTTGTCGAGTGTTGAGGAGTCTGGAGCCTCATTACCCCACTCTCCTTGTGTGCTCCCGGGGAGGGGCGAGGCGAGACCGTTATTTCACGAACTATTGAGACAAAATATATAAAGAAATATAACTATATATGGTATAAATTCTGGTGTGAGAATATGGCGGCAGCAGGGGAGGGAGCCGGCCGATAATTTAATATTTCAGTTTGGTCGCGGGTTCGAGCCCCGCCGCCACGCACCTGTTATCTTGTAACTCGATGTAAATCTTGTTTGACTAAACTCGCCGCGGAAGACTTGGTTACGACACAAGTCCTGCAGCCGGGGATTATTACAGGATTTACTGTAAATGTGATTGAGGGTGGTGGGAAATTATGGCGGGTTGTGATTGGCTGTAATTATACAAGGGAGACCTGGCCCCAGCCAATCACGCTCGCCACCTCACCCGCCATTACCGCGCGTCTGTAAATTGATGACCTGTCATAGTTTCCCGCCAATTTAATCATATATCCGATGAATGTCTTCGTAAATTTATGGACGGTGGGGCACCCCGCGTTGGTTTACCAGGATGAACGTGCTTAACCAAATTAATCGATATGTTTAATAACCAGATATCGTTGCCAATGGTACTGTTATATATTTGATGAATAACTACGGTATTCCTGTAATGGAAAAATCCCCGTGAACATCCCAAACAATTTCACACAGGTTTAGTACACGTTGTGAACGGAACATGTTGAAGCGTGTGGGATAAAACTGAACAAGCATTGAACAATTGAGAGAGAAGATTGAATGTTGCAAAAAGATGAGTTCCCAGCGTCATATTTTTAACCCATTTACAAATATTTAAAATGCAGTCTGGATGTTTATAAACATTACAATTTTAATCAAAATATAAATAATGTTGACACCTTGTATATTCAACGTTCACTGATGACTTTTAACTGTTAACATGAGATCTCGTTTTAAAAAACATTGGTCGTAAACCTCTGCATTTATTTATTTGTTCATTTTAGAAGTGGCGATTGTACCGGAGTGTGTGTAAAAATGCCTCGCACTGTTAACTAATTCAGAAAATATATAGTTAAAATGTTGTTTACGGTGTGTGAGGCCAGAACACTCACTGGGAGCCATACAACATGTATTTGTATACACGGGATACATATATACACGCATTACACGTGGCACGTGTAATATCCGCGGGTGTATAACACACACACACACACACACACACACACACACACACACACACACACACACACACACACACACACACATTAGTATGTTTGGGTAGCAGTCCCTCCTGCAGGCATATATTATTGAATGTGACCTAAAAGGTGAGATCAATTATTTTAGGACGTATCTTCTCTATATTATTGTAATTTTTCATCACTTGAGAAGGAAGTTGGAAATAAAGCAAGGAAGAACATAGTCTCTCTACATACACCAGACTAAACCATGACAATCCGTGATTTTCATTTATGTCTCACGCCATTGTGATGTAATTATAATATATATATATATATATATATATATATATATATATATATATATATATATATATATATATATATATATATATATATATATATATATATATAATATTATTGTTGAATATGACCGAACGGATAAGATTAATGATTCTAACATGAATCTTTTCCATATTTCTTATGGTTTTCTTCACTGTCGGGGGTAGTTGAAAAATTAACTCTCCAAAATTCATTTTCACATTTTATTTATGGTCTGACACCTATAAGCGTTTCGCATGACACTTCTTACATTTTTAAAGACAATTTTACACACTCAGATCGTGCTTATACTCGTTTTTGGGTGAGGTGATAGGACACAAACCAATGGAAATACACGACTCAATGGGTATATTGCTTGTTTTATCTTGTTTCTGTGCTGGTTCGGGGTCTTGAAGTAGGGACCCCAAACCCTCACTTGGAACAGTGGAATGTTCCCCACTGCGAACATCACATACATAGGTTCGAACCCTCATCACGGCCCTTGTGGAATTGTTCATCACAGTTTGTATAGACTTCAAGGGGTGCATATTATAATTGGCGGGTTTATATTATTTTGGCGCGAAGTGTGGTTAGTGTTGCATGACAACACACTAGTAATACTACTACTGATAACAAGTCATTCATGTTATTTTCTTATCTTCATAATGTCCTTCACTCACAACAGTTGTTGTGCCTCACTCAGCAGGTGTTGTGCCTCACTCAGCAGGTGTTGTGCCTCACTCAGCAGGTGTTGTGCCTCACTCAGCAGGTGTTGTGCCTCACTCAGCAGGTGTTGTGCCTCACTCAGCAGGTGTTGTGCCTCACTCAGCAGGTGTTGTGCCTCACTCAGCAGGTGTTGTGCCTCACTCAGCAGGTGTTGTGCCTCACTCAGCAGGTGTGGTGCCCCACTAAGCAGGTGTGGTGCCCCACTAAGCAGGTGTGGTGCCCCACTAAGCAGGTGTGGTGCCTCACTAAGCAGGTGTGGTGCCCCACTAAGCAGGTGTGGTGCCCCACTAAGCAGGTGTGGTGCCCCACTAAGCAGGTGTGGTGCCCCACTAAGCAGGTGTTGTGCCCCACTCAGCAGGTGTGGTGACCCACTCAGCAGGTGTGGTGCCCCACTAAGCAGGTGTGGTGCCCCACTCAGCAGGTGTGGTGCCCCACTCAGCAGGTGTTGGGCCCCACTAAGCAGGTGTGGTGCCTCACTAAGCAGGTGTGGTGCCTCACTAAGCAGGTGTGGTGCCTCACTAAGCAGGTGTGGTGCCTCACTAAACAGGTGTGGTGCCCCACTAAGCAGGTGTGGTGCCCCACTAAGCAGGTGTGATGCCCTCACTAAGCAGGTATGGTGCCCCACTAAGCAGGTGTGGTGCCTCACTAAGCAGGTGTTGTGCCTCACTAAGCAGGTGTTGTGCCTCACTAAGCAGGTGTGGTGCCTCACTAAGCAGGTGTTGTGCCCCACTAAGCAGGTGTGGAGCCCCACTAAGCAGGTGTGGAGCCCCACTAAGCAGGTGTTGTGCCCCACTAAGCAGGTGTTGTGCCCCACTAAGCAGGTGTGGTGCCCCACTAAGCAGGTGTGGTGGTGTTGCAGGTGTTCAGCGGTGAGGGGAAGCGGTACGTGAGCACGGTGGACCCGCGACGCAGCAACTGGACCCGCTACCTGAGACCCGCCCCGGACCGTGACTCTGCCAACCTGGTGGTCGTCCTCAGACCCGTCCTCGACCCCGGTGAGTGTGTCCTCGTCCTCAGACCCGTCCTCGACCCCGGTGAGTGTGTCCTCGTCCTCAGACCCGTCCTCGACCCCGGTGAGTGTGTCCTCGTCCTCAGACCCGTCCTCGACCCCGGTGAGAGTGTCCTCGTCCTCAGACCCGTCCTCGACCCCGGTGAGTGTGTCCTCGTCCTCAGACCCGTCCTCTACCCCGGTGAGTGTGTCCTCGACCCCGGTGAGTGTGTCCTCCACCCCAGTGAGTTTGTCCTCGACCCCGGTGAGTGTGTCCTCGACCCCGGTGAGTGTGTCCTCGACCCCGGTGAGTGTGTCCCCCCACCCCGGTGAGTGTGTCCCCCACCCCGGTGAGTGTGTCCTCGACCCCGGTGAGTGTGTCCTCGACCCCGGTGAGTGTGTCCTCGACCCCGGTGAGTGTGTCCTCGACCCCGGTGAGTGTGTCCTCGACCCCGGTGAGTGTGTCCTCGACCCCGGTGAGTGTGTCCCCGACCCCGGTGAGTGTGTCCCCGACCCCGGTGAGTGTGTCCCCGACCCCGGTGAGTGTGTCCCCGACCCCGATGAGTGTGTCCCCGACCCCGGTGAGTGTGTCTTCGACCCCGGTGAGTGTGTCCTCGACCCCGGTGAGTGTGTCCTCGACCCCGGTGAGTGTGTCCTCGACCCCGGTGAGTGTGTCTTCGACCCCGGTGAGTGTGTCTTCGACCCCGGTGAGTGTGTCCTCGACCCCCGTGAGTGTGTCCTCCACCCCGGTGAGTGTGTCCTCGACCCCGGTGAGTGTGTCCTCGACCCCGGTGAGTGTGTCCTCGACCCCGGTGAGTGTGTCCTCGACCCAGAAATTTGCAAGAACTCTTTGGACAGGAAAGAGTGCTTCAATGCTGAATGCCCAGCTTTTCATATAAGAGGTACCAGGCGAATAAAACCGACAGACTACCACTATGAAAACAGCCACTACTCCATCAACCGGGATAATTTTTTAGCAAGAGGAGGAGGAGAAGAATGGCTAAAAATGACCAGACTCTACCACCAACTCGGTCAAATGCTAGAGAGGACGCAAACACAGTGGCCTCCTTACCAGAGCCTCAGATATTAACACCAATTAAAGCATCCAGCACTTCCACTAACACGATAACATCATTTATATTTGCCAACATCCAGGGTATAAAAACACGCAAATCCAACAAAGTTCATTTTATAGATGGTCTCCTTCATGAGGCAAATGCAGTGGTTGCAGCCCTAACGGAAACTCACACAAAGGACTACCTTGATGGTGAAATATGGATCCCAGAATACAATCTCTTCAGATGTGATAGGAAACACCGGCTTCAGGGTGGGGTCAGCCTTTACATCAAAGACACACTCATCTGTACTGAGCTGCTAAACACCTCAAATGATATGGTGGAAGTGCTGATAGTCAAAATAGAGATCCTAAATGTAGTTGTTGTCCTTGTATATAAGTCACCGGAGGCAAACCCTCAGCAGTTTAAAGACCAACTAATGAAAATAGAGCACTGCTTGGAAAACCTCACAAATCAAGCTCCGAACATCATCCTGCTTGGGGACTTCAACCTACGGCACCTGAAATGGAAGCACCTGGCTAATACAGTAATATCAGAAAGAATACCAGGAAGTAGCCTAAATGAGCAGGCACATGCAAATGACCTGCTACGGATGTGCGATAGGTTTGCCTTAAACCAGCAAATAGTAGAACCAACTAGGAAGGAGAACACGCTGGACCTCATTTTCACTAATAATGATGAGTTGATCGGGAACATAATGATTACAAATACCTGTTACTCAGATCACAACTTAATTGAAGTTCTGACAACCATGGGGAATGGACCTTCAAAACCAGTCCAGATTCCCGGTGGAGGAGATTTCAGCAAATTCAACTTCAATAATAAACGGATAAACTGGGAGCAAATAAACCAGGACTTCACAGAAATAAACTGGGAAGAACAGCTAGGAAATGCAAACCTGAACCAGTGCCTGGAAAAAATAAGCTCAGCAGCACTAGAAATATGTTCAAACCGCATACCCCTAAGAAAAAAGAGAAAGAGATGCAGATTGGAACGGGAACGTCGTTCCCTATATAGGCGAAGAAAACGAATCGCGGAACAACTTGAGAGTCGCACCCTATCTCAAGAACGGCGAAGAAGGTTAGGTAGAGAAATAGAAACAATTGAACTCAAGCTACAAGAATCATACAAAACCCAGGAGAGGCAAAGAGAGCAAAAGGCCATCAGTGAAATAGAGAGAAATCCGAAATATTTTTTCTCCTATGCAAAATAAAGATAAAAAACCACATCTAGTATCGGGCCCCTGCGAAAGGGAGATGGAACTTTCACAGATGACAACAAAGAAATGAGCGAGCTACTGAGGAAGCAGTACGACTCTGTTTTCAGTGAGCCATTAAATGCACTAAAGATTGATAACCCAAATGAATTTTTCATGGATATGATACCAACATCAAATCACATATCAGACGTCGCCCTATCCCCACTAGATTTTGAAGAAGCCATAAACAGTATGCCTATGCACTCTGCACTAGGCCCGGATTCTTGGAACTCCATATTCATCAAGAACTGTAAAAAACCACTATCGCAGGCCCTTCACATTCTGTGGAGACAAAGCCTAGATACTGGCGTTATCCCTGACATACTAAAAACAGCAGAGATAGCACCACTCCATAAAGGAGGAAATAAGGCAGAGGCAAAAAATTACAGACCGATAGCACTAACATCGCACATCATAAAAATTTTTGAGAGAGTGCTAAGAAGTAAGATCACAAAATACATGGAATCACAGCATCTCCATAACCCCGGACAACATGGTTTCAGAACAGGGCGCTCTTGCCTGTCGCAGTTGCTGGACCACTATGATATGGCATTAGATGCTATGGAAGACAAACAAAACGCTGATGTAATTTACACAGATTTTGCAAAAGCTTTTGATAAATGTGACCATGGTGTTATTGCACATAAAATGCGTTCAAAAGGAATTACCGGGAAAATAGGCAGATGGATCTACAATTTCCTGACTGACAGAACCCAATGTGTAATAGTCAACAAAATAAAATCCAGCCCATCAACCGTGAAGAGCTCAGTCCCCCAGGGTACTGTGCTTGCTCCAGTACTTTTTCTCATCCTCATATCGGACATAGACCAGAACACAACCTATAGCACTGTATCATCCTTTGCAGATGACACTAGGATTTTCATGAGAGTTGGCAACATAGAGGACACGGCAAACCTCCAATCAGATGTAGATCAGGTCTTTCTATGGGCTACAGAAAATAATATGGTATTCAACGAGGATAAGTTTCAGCTCATGCGCTACGGAAAAATTGAAAATATAAAAACAGAAACCACGTACAAAACGCAGGCAAATCATAACATAGAACGAAAAGGCAATGTAAAGGACCTGGGTGTACTCATGTCGGAAGACCTTACCTTTAAAGAACACAATAAAGTAGCCGTCACAACTGCAAGAAAAATGACAGGTTGGATAACAAGAACTTTTCACACTAGAGATGCTATACCGATGATGATACTTTTCAAAACGCTTGTGCTATCTAGAGTGGAGTACTGCTGCACAATGACAGCCCCTTTCAAAGCTGGAGAAATTGCTGACCTAGAGAGCGTGCAGAGATCCTTTACTGCTAGAATCCACTCAGTAAAACATCTAAATTACTGGGACCGACTAAAGAGCCTAAATCTGTACTCCCTTGAGCGCAGGCGGGAGAGATACATAATAATTTACACGTGGAAAATAATTGAGGGGCTGGTCCCAAACCTGCACACAGAAATAACACCACATGAGACCAGAAGACATGGCAGGATGTGCAGAATACCCCCGTTGAAAAGCAGAGGTGGAACAGGTACTCTGAGAGAGAACTCTATCAACATCAGAGGCCCGAGACTGTTCAACACGCTTCCACTACACATAAGGGGCATAACTGGCAAACCCCTCACAGTGTTCAAGAGAGAACTGGATAAGCACCTCCAAAGGATACCTGATCAACCAGGCTGTGACTCATACGTCAGGCTGCGAGCAGCCGCGTCTAACAGCCTGGTTGATCAGTCCAGCAACCAGGAGGCCTGGTCGACGACCGGGCCGCGGGGACACTAAGCCCCGGAAGCACCTCAAGGTAGCCTCAAGGTAGGTAGACCCCGGTGAGTGTCCTCCACCCCGGTGAGTGTCCTCCACCCCGGTGAGTGTGTCCTCCACCCCGGTGAGTGTGTCCTCGACCCCGGTGAGTGTGTCCTCGACCCCGGTGAGTGTGTCCTCGACCCCGGTGAGTGTGTCCTCGACCCCGGTGAGTGTGTCCTCGACCCCGGTGAGTGTGTCCTCGACCCCGGTGAGTGTGTCCTCGACCCCGGTGAGTGTGTCCTCGACCCCGGTGAGTGTGTCCTCGACCCCGGTGACTGTGTCCTCGACCCCGGTGAATGTCCTCCACCCCGGTGAGTGTCCTCCAGCCCGGTGAGTGTCCTCCACCCCGGTGAGTGTGTCCTCGACCCCGGTGAATGTCCTCCACCCCGGTGAGTGTCCTCCAGCCCGGTGAGTGTCCTCCACCCCGGTGAGTGTGTCCTCGACCCCGGTGAGTGTGTCCTCGACCCCGGTGAGTGTGTCCTCGACCCCGGTGAGTGTGTCCTCGACCCCGGTGAGTGTGTCCTCGACCCCGGTGAGTGTCCTCCACCCCGGTGAGTGTGTCCTCGACCCCGGTGAGTGTGTCCTCCACCCCGGTGAGTGTCCACCCCGGTGAGTGTGTCCTCGACCCCGGTGAGTGTGTCCTCGACCCCGGTGAGTGTGTCCTCCACCCCGGTGAGTGTGTCCTCGACCCCGGTGAGTGTGTCCTCGACCCCGGTGAGTGTGTCCCCCACCCCGGTGAGTGTGTCCCCCACCCCGGTGAGTGTGTCCTCCACCCCGGTGAGTGTGTCCTCCACCCCGGTGAGTGTGTCCTCCACCCCGGTGAGTGTGTCCTCCACCCCGGTGAGTGTGTCCTCCACCCCGGTGAGTGTGTCCTCCACCCCGGTGAGTGTGTCCTCCACCCCGGTGAGTGTGTCCTCCACCCCGGTGAGTGTGTCCTCCACCCCGGTGAGTGTGTCCTCCACCCCGGTGAGTGTGTCCTCCACCCCGGTGAGTGTGTCCTCCACCCCGGTGAGTGTGTCCTCCACCCCGGTGAGTGTGTCCTCGACCCCGGTGAGTGTGTCCTCGACCCCGGTGAGTGTGTCCTCGACCCCGGTGAGTGTGTCCTCGACCCCGGTGAGTGTGTCCTCCACCCCGGTGAGTGTGTCCTCGACCCCGGTGAGTGTGTCCTCCACCCCGGTGAGTGTGTCCTCCACCCCGGTGAGTGTGTCCCCGACCCCGGTGAGTGTGTCCTCCACCCCGGTGAGTGTGTCCTCCACCCCGGTGAGTGTGTCCCCGACCCCGGTGAGTGTGTCCCCGACCCCGGTGAGTGTGTCCCCCACCCCGGTGAGTGTGTCCCCCACCCCGGTGAGTGTGTCCTCCACCCCGGTGAGTGTGTCCTCCACCCCGGTGAGTGTGTCCTCCACCCCGGTGAGTGTGTCCTCCACCCCGGTGAGTGTGTCCTCCACCCCGGTGAGTGTGTCCTCCACCCCGGTGAGTGTGTCCTCCACCCCGGTGAGTGTGTCCTCCACCCCGGTGAGTGTGTCCTCCACCCCGGTGAGTGTGTCCTCCACCCCGGTGAGTGTGTCCTCCACCCCGGTGAGTGTGTCCTCGACCCCGGTGAGTGTGTCCTCCACCCCGGTGAGTGTGTCCTCCACCCCGGTGAGTGTGTCCTCCACCCCGGTGAGTGTGTCCTCCACCCCGGTGAGTGTGTCCTCCACCCCGGTGAGTGTGTCCTCGACCCCGGTGAGTGTGTCCTCGACCCCGGTGAGTGTCCTCCACCCCGGTGAGTGTGTCCTCGACCCCGGTGAGTGTGTCCTCGACCCCGGTGAGTGTGTCCTCCACCCCGGTGAGTGTGTCCCCGACCCCGGTGAGTGTGTCCTCCACCCCGGTGAGTGTGTCCTCCACCCCGGTGAGTGTGTCCCCGACCCCGGTGAGTGTGTCCCCCACCCCGGTGAGTGTGTCCCCCACCCCGGTGAGTGTGTCCCCCACCCCGGTGAGTGTGTCCTCCACCCCGGTGAGTGTGTCCTCCACCCCGGTGAGTGTGTCCTCCACCCCGGTGAGTGTGTCCTCCACCCCGGTGAGTGTGTCCTCCACCCCGGTGAGTGTGTCCTCCACCCCGGTGAGTGTGTCCTCCACCCCGGGGCTAAATCCAAAGCAAAAACCACTGCCAGTATTGGACCTATTCGTATTAGTGAAGGTTCATACACTGAGGATGACAGAAATTAGCGAAATCCAAAAAAGCGGTATGAGGACATGTTTAGCACCCCGATACTCAGCATGAAAGTGGAGGATCCGGACAACTTCTTTATGCGTGATATCCAAACACCTGTAAATATAACTGATATCAACACGAGCGTGACAGATTTTGAATGAGAAATTGACAATATGCCCATGCACTCAGCCCTGGGGCCAGACTCATGGAATTCAATATTTATAAAGAAATGCAAAGTGCCAGTAGCACAGGCACTCAGTATAGTGTGGGGGAAGAGCTTGGACACGGGGGAGATAGCAGATGCATTTAAAGCAACAGATATAGCCCCTCTACACAAGGGAGGGAGCAAAGCATTGGCAAAGAATTATAGACCAGTTGCACTAACGTCCCACATAATACAAGTATTTGAGAGAGTGATCAGGAGTCAGGTCACTATCTAGTGACCTGACTATCGGTCATGGAGACCAATGACCTCCACAATCCAGGCCAACATGGATTTAGAGCAGGAAGATCATGCCTCTCACAGCAACTTGACTACTATGACAAAATCATTTAGGCATTAGAAGAAAAACAGAATGCAGGTGTTGTATACACAGACTTTGCAAAGGCATTCGACTAATGGGACCATGGAGTGATTGCACACAAAATGAGGTCAATGGGAATAACTGGTAAAGTAGGACGCTGGATACTCAATTTCCAAAGGGTAGCAGTCAATCAAATAAAATAGAGTCCGAGTGCAGTGAAAAGCTCTGTACCTCAAGGTACATTCCTTGCACCACTGCTGTTCCTTATTCTCATATCAGATACAGACAAAAATACATGTCACAGCTTCGTGTTATCCTTTGCAGATGATACTAAAATCAGCATGAAAATTACCTCGGCTGAACACATTGCAAAACTACAAACAAATATTAACAAAGTTTTCGACTGGGCAGCAGAAAATAACATGATGTTTAACAGTTATAAATTCCGGGTACTCAGGTACAGTAAAAATGAAGACCTTAAACATAGCACAGGGTACAAAACACAATCATATCTGCCCATAGTAGGAAAACAGCATGTAAAGGATTTGGGAATAATAATGTCTGACGATCAAACGTTTAGGGAGCATAACCAAGCAAATATTGCGTCAGCCAGAAAAATGATAGGATGGATTACGAGAACTTTCAAATCCAGGGATCCCATCACAATGGTTGTACTCTTCAAGTCACTGATGTTGTCCTGTCTCGAGTACTGCTCAGTACTCACTTCCCCCTTCAGAGCAGGAGAGATTGCTGAAATAGAGGGAATACAGAGAACATATACGGCACGCATAGACGAGATAAAACACCTAAATTATTGGGATCGTCTCAAAGCTCTCCAAATGTACTCTCTAGAAAGAAGACGAGAGAGATACCAAATAATATACACATGGAAAATACTCGAGGGCCAAGTCCCAAATCTACACAGTAAAATAACAACGTACTGGAGTGAACGATATGGAAGAAAATGCAGAATAGAACCAGTGAAGAGCAGAGGTGCCATAGGCACAATCAGAGAACACTGTATAAACATCAGAGGTCCGCGGTTGTTCAACACTCTCCCAGCAAGCATAAGAAATATTGCCGGAACAACCGTGGACATCTTCAAGAGAAAACTAGATAGGTAAGCAACAGCCTACCTTTGTTGAACGAAAAAGTCATTAATTTACCTTATCATTTAATCAATGTGCTTGCTGTTAGCAGCAATTGCCTGGCGGACCTGAGGGTTGCACCTGAGGGTTGCACCTGAGGGGTGAGGGGTGAGGGGAGCCTCTTCTAACACCTGGCTTGCACTCCGCTTATACTTGTGTTATGACCAATATAATAAGTAAATAAGGTGATTAATATGTTGTGTTGCCTGCAGGTGACGACAGTACGGGGATGCTTGTGATGGGCGGCGTGGGCGGCGTGGGCGTGTTCCTCATCACCACCCAGGACGTGAGTGTGGGCCAGGAGCTGATGTTCTGGGCCCACGACCCCACCCTCGCCTGGTCCCGCAAGAAGATGGAGAAAACCAGTAAGTGTTGGTGTTGTTGGTGCTGTGTGTTGGTGTTGTTGGTGCTGTGTGTTGGTGTTGTTGGTGTGGTGTTGGTGGTGTGTTGGTGTTGGTGGTGGTGTTGGTGGTGTGTTGGTGTGGTGTTGGTGGTGTGTTGGTGTTGTTGGTGTGGTGTTGGTGGTGTGTGTGGTGTGGTGTTGGTGGTGTGTTGGTGTTGTTGGTGTGGTGTTGTGTGGTGTTGTTGGTGTGGTGTTGGTGGTGTGTTGGTGTTGGTGGTGGTGGAGGTGTTGGTGTTGTGTTGGTGTTGTTGGTGTGGTGTTGGTGGTGTGTTGGTGTTGGTGGTGGTGGAGGTGTTGGTGTTGTGTTGGTGTTGTTGGTGTGGTGTTGGTGGTGTGTTGGTGTTGGTGGTGGTGGAGGTGTTGGTGTTGTTGGTGTGGTGTTGGTGGTGTGTTGGTGTTGTGTGTGGTGTGTTGTTGGTGGTGTGTGGTGCTGTGTGTGGTGTTGGTGGTGTTGGTGTTGTGTAGTGTTGGTGGTGTGTGGTGTTGGTGGTGTGTGGTGGTGTGTGGTGTTGGTGGTGTTTGGTGTTGGTGGTGTGTGGTGTTGGTGGTGTTGGTGGTGTGTGGTGTTGGTGGTGTGTGATGTTCGTGGTGTTGGTGGTGTGTTGTGTTGGTGTTGTGTGGTGTTGGTGTTGTGTGGTGTTGGTGGTGTTGGTGGTATTGGTGGTGTTTGGTGTTGGTGGTGTGTGGTGTTGGTGGTGTGTGGAGTTGGTGGTGTTGGTGGTGTGTGGTGTTGGTGGTGTTTGGTGTTGGTGGTGTGTGGTGTTGGTGGTGTGTGGTGTTGGTGGTGTGTGGTGTTGGTGGTGTGTGGTGTTGGTGGTGTGTGGTGTTGGTGGTGTGTGGTGTTGGTGGTGTGTGGTGTTGGTGGTGTGTGATGTTCGTGGTGTTGGTGGTGTTTGGTGTTGGTGGTGTGTGGTGTTGGTGGTGTGTGGTGTTGGTGGTTGGTGGTGTGTGGTGTTGGTGGTGTGTGGTGGTGTGTGGTGTTGGTGGTGTGTGGTGTTGGTGGTGTGTGGTGTTGGTGGTGTTGGTGGTGTTGGTGGTGTGTGGTGTTGGTGGTTGGTGGTGTGTGGTGTTGGTGGTGTGTGGTGGTGTGTGGTGTTGGTGGTGTGTGGTGTTGGTGGTGTGTGGTGTTGGTGGTGTGTGGTGTTGGTGGTGTTGGTGGTGTGTGGTGTTGGTGGTTGGTGGTGTGTGGTGTTGGTGGTGTGTGGTGGTGTGTGGTGTTGGTGGTGTGTGGTGTTGGTGGTGTGTGGTGTTGGTGGTGTGTGGTGGTGTGTGGTGTTGATGTTGTGTGGTGTTGGTGGTGTTGGTGGTGTGTGGTGTTGGTGGTGTGTGGTGGTGTGTGGTGTTGGTGGTGTGTGGTGGTGTGTGGTGTTGGTGGTGTTGGTGGTGTGTTGTGTTGGTGTTGTGTGGTGTTGGTGTTGTGTGGTGTGTGGTGTTGGTGGTGTTGGTGGTGTTTGGTGTTGGTGGTGTGTGGTGTTGGTGGTGTGTGGTGTTGGTGGTGTGTGGAGATGGTGGTGTTGGTGGTGTGTGGTGTTGGTTGTGTTTGGTGTTGGTGGTGTGTGGTGTTGGTGGTGTGTGGTGTTGGTGGTGTGTGGTGTTGGTGGTGTGTGGTGTTGGTGGTGTGTGGTGTTGGTGGTGTGTGGTGTTGGTGGTATGTGGTGGTGAGTGGTGTGTGGTGGTGAGTGGTGTTGGTGGTGAGTGGTGTTGGTGGTGTGTGGTGTTGGTGGTTGGTGGTGTGTGGTGTTGGTGGTGTGTGGTGTTGGTGGTGTGTTGTGTTGGTGGTTGGTGGTGTGTGGTGTTGGTGGTGTGTGGTGTTGGTGGTGTGTGGTGTTGGTGGTGTGTGGTGTTGGTGGTGTGTGGTGTTGGTGGTGTGTGGTGTTGGTGGTGTGTGGTGTTGGTGGTGTGTGGTGTTGGTGGTGTGTGGTGTTGGTGGTGTGTGGTGTTGGTGGTGTGTGGTGTTGGTGGTTGGTGGTGTGTGGTGTTGGTGGTGTGGAGTTGGTGGTGTGTGGTGTTGGTGGTGTTGGTGGTGTTGGTGGTGTGTAGTGTTGGTGGTGTGTGGTGTTGGTGGTGTTGGTGGTGTGTGGTGTTGGTGGTGTGTGGTGTTGGTGGTGTGTGGTGTTGGTGGTGTTGGTGGTGTGTGGTGTTGGTGGTGTGTGGTGTTGGTGGTGTTGGTGGTGTGTGGTGTCTGTGGTGTGTGGTGTTGGTGGTGTGGAGTTGGTGGTGTGTGGTGTTGGTGGTGTTGGTGGTGTGTGGTGTTGGTGGTGTTGGTGGTGTGTGGTGTCTGTGGTGTGTGGTGTTGGTGGTGTGTGGTGTTGGTGGTTGGTGGTGTGTGGTGTTGGTGGTGTTGGTGGTGTGGAGTTGGTGGTGTGTGGTGTTGGTGGTGTGTGGTGTTGGTGGTGTGTGGTGTTGGTGGTGCATATGTCAGGTAGTCACAGAGGTTAACACTGTAGGGCGTAGCCAGTAAGTGGGCGGGTGACCGCTCTGGCAGGCTTGCTGTCCCCGGCACAGGGAACGCCACCAGACCGGGAGTCCCGCATGGATGCAGGTAAGTCCTTATGCACGTGCGTGCGGGCGTGCTTGCCGCCTCCCCTGAGTAAACATCTTTCCGTTGCTTTTAAGAAATTAAAAATGCTAGAACAGTGGTGGCGCCATTACCAGTGGTGGGGGGGGGGGACCCGCGGGGCACAAATGTTGTTGTTAATGTTTTGAGGAATGATCAGCCCCCGAGGTGGCAACACTCTCTCTTATTGGAGGGTC
This sequence comes from Procambarus clarkii, assembly GCF_040958095.1. Taxonomy (NCBI): domain Eukaryota; kingdom Metazoa; phylum Arthropoda; class Malacostraca; order Decapoda; family Cambaridae; genus Procambarus; species Procambarus clarkii. The sequence continues at coordinate 29,195,790 of NC_091211.1, read as the reverse complement.
CCGAGGTGTGGGCCACACCTGCTGGCACACCTGCTGGCCCAGCTGGCACACCTGCTGCACCAGCTGGCACTCCTGCTGGCACACCTGCTGCACCAGCTGGCACAACCTGTTGGCACACCTGCTGCACCAGCTGGGGACGGCGACGCAGCAGGTGTGGTCAACCACCTCATGTGGAGAGTGCAGCCGCCTCTTCACAACCTTACGGTATTAACGACTGAACTAAGTGGTTCGGTTACAATCCGTAGGCTTAACAAACGTCCTCCAGTCTTGTTAAAAACTTATATTTAACAAATTTGCGTTAAATATAAGTCACCAGAGTAAAAGGGAGGAAACTATCAGGGGGAAAGCGCCAAGCCATTACGACTATATAGCACTGGGAAGGGGTCAGGATAAGGATTTGGGATGGGACGGGGGGAAGGAATGGTGCCCAACCACTTGGACGGTCGGGGATTGAACGCCGACCTGCATGACGCAAGACCGTCGCTCTACCGTCCAGCCCAAGTGGTTGTTGGTATTGTCCAGGTGTGGTGGTGGTATGGTCCAGGTGTGGTGGTGGTATTGTCCAGGTGTGGTGGTGTTGTCCAGGTGTGGTGGTGTTGTCCAGGTGTGGTGGTATTGTTCAGGTGTGGTGGTATTGTCCAGGTGTGGTGGTGTTTTCCAGGTGTGGTGGTGTTTTCCAGGTGTGGTGGTATTGTTCAGGTGTGGTGGTGCTGTCCAGGTGTGGTGGTATTGTCCAGGTGTGGTGGTGTTTTCCAGGTGTGGTGGTATTGTCCAGGTGTGGTGGTGTTGTCCAGGTGTGGTGGTGTTGTCCAGGTGTGGTGGTGTTGTCCAGGTGTGGTGGTATTGTCCAGGTGTGGTGGTGCTGTCCAGGTGTGCTGGTATTGTCCAGGTGTGGTGGTATTGTCCAGGTGTGCTGGTATTGTACAGGTGTGCTGGTATTGTCCAGGTGTGGTGGTGCTGTCCAGGTGTGGTGGTGCTGTCCAGGTGTGGTGGTATTGTCCAGGTGTGGTGGTATTGTCCAGGTGTGGTGGTATTGTCCAGGTGTGGTGGTATTGTCCAGGTGTGCTGGTATTGTACAGGTGTGGTGGTATTGTACAGGTGTGGTGGTATCCTTGCTTGGGACGCTTTTAGGCTTAACTTTGTTAGGAAAATTTCTTGGTGGCATCTAGTCGAACTTTCTCCATAGAGAATGCTGTTGACTTTTGTTATCTCAAGAGTAGTTAGTTGTTCCCTGGTGACCACTTGTGGGAGAGTAGTTAGTTGTTCCCTGGTGACCACTTGTGGGAGAGTAGTTAGTTGTTCCCTGGTGATCACTTGTAGGAGCTTATTGTTCTTAATCTCTTTCTTGGCTTGTTCCTGCGCCGGCCCTCCACCATGGACCCCAGGAGTAACCTACATGTGACCCCAGGAGTAACCTACATGTGACCCCAGGAGTAACCTACATGTGACCCCAGGAGTAACCTACATGTGACCCCAGGAGTAACCTACATGTGACCCCAGGAGTAACCTACATGTGACCCCAGGAAGTAACCTACATGTGACACCAGGAGTAACCTACATGTGACCCCAGGAAGTAACCTACATGTGACCCCAGGAGTAACCTACATGTGACCCCAGGAAGTAACCTACATGTGACCCCAGGAGTAACCTACATGTGACCCCAGGAAGTAACCTACATGTGACCCCAGGAAGTAACCTACATGTGACCCCAGGAGTAACCTACATGTGACCCCAGGAGTAACCTACATGTGACCCCAGGAGTAACCTACATGTGACCCCAGGAGTAACCTACATGTGACCCCAGGAAGTAACCTACATGTGACCCCAGGAAGTAACCTACATGTGACCCCAGGAAGTAACCTACATGTGACCCCAGGAAGTAACCTACATGTGACCCCAGGAAGTAACCTACATGTGACCCCAGGAAGTAACCTACATGTGACCCCAGGAGTAACCTACATGTGACCCCAGGAGTAACCTACATGTGACCCCTGGAAGTAACCTACATGTGACCCCAGGAAGTAACCTACATGTGACCCCAGGAAGTAACCTACATGTGACCCCAGGAAGTAACCTACATGTGACCCCAGGAAGTAACCTACATGTGACCCCAGGAAGTAACCTACATGTGACCCCAGGAGTAACCTACATGTGACCCCAGGAAGTAACCTACATGTGACCCCAGGAAGTAACCTACATGTGACCCCAGGAAGTAACCTACATGTGACCCCAGGAAGTAACCTACATGTGACCCCAGGAAGTAACCTACATGTGACCCCAGGAGTAACCTACATGTGACCCCAGGAAGTAACCTACATGTGACCCCAGGAAGTAACCTACATGTGACCCCAGGAAGTAACCTACATGTGACCCCAGGAAGTAACCTACATGTGACCCCAGGAGTAACCTACATGTGACCCCAGGAAGTAACCTACATGTGACCCCAGGAGTAACCTACATGTGACCCCAGGAAGTAACCTACATGTGACCCCAGGAGTAACCTACATGTGACCCCAGGAGTAACCTACATGTGACCCCAGGAAGTAACCTACATGTGACCCCAGGAGTAACCTACATGTGACCCCAGGAAGTTACCTACATGTGACCCCAGGAGTAACCTACATGTGACCCCAGGAAGTAACCTACATGTGACCCCAGGAAGTAACCTACATGTGACCCCAGGAGTAACCTACATGTGACCCCAGGAAGTAACCTACATGTGACCCCAGGAAGTAACCTACATGTGACCCCAGGAAGTAACCTACATGTGACCCCAGGAGTAACCTACATGTGACCCCAGGAAGTAACCTACATGTGACCCCAGGAGTAACCTACATGTGACCCCAGGAGTAACCTACATGTGACCCCAGGAAGTAACCTACATGTGACCCCAGGAGTAACCTACATGTGACCCCAGGAAGTAACCTACATGTGACCCCAGGAGTAACCTACATGTGACCCCAGGAGTAACCTACATGTGACCCCTTGAAGTAACCTACATGTGACCCCAGGAGTAACCTACATGTGACCCCAGGAAGTAACCTACATGTGACCCCAGGAGTAACCTACATGTGACCCCAGGAAGTAACCTACATGTGACCCCAGGAAGTAACCTACATGTAACCCCAGGAGTAACCTACATGTGACCCCAGGAGTAACCTACATGTGACCCCAGGAAGTAACCTACATGTGACCCCAGGAGTAACCTACATGTGACCCCAGGAAGTAACCTACATGTGACCCCAGGAAGTAACCTACATGTGACCCCAGGAAGTAACCTACATGTGACCCCAGGAGTAACCTACATGTGACCCCAGGAAGTAACCTACATGTGACCCCAGGAAGTAACCTACATGTGACCCCAGGAAGTAACCTACATAGTGACCCCAGGAAGTAACCTACATGTGACCCCAGGAAGTAACCTACATGTGACCCCAGGAGTAACCTACATGTGACCCCAGGAAGTAACCTACTATAGTGACCCCAGGAAGTAACCTACATGTGACCCCAGGAAGTAACCTACATGTGACCCCAGGAAGTAACCTACATGTGACCCCAGGAGTAACCTACATGTGACCCCAGGAAGTAACCTATATATGACCCCAGGAAGTAACCTACATGTGACCCCAGGAAGTAACCTACATGTGACCCCAGGAAGTAACCTACATGTGACCCCAGGAGTAACCTACATGTGACCCCAGGAAGTAACCTACATGTGACCCCAGGAGTAACCTACATGTGACCCCAGGAAGTAACCTACATGTGACCCCAGGAAGTAACCTACATGTGACCCCAGGAAGTAACCTACATGTGACCCCAGGAAGTAACCTATATATGACCCCAGGAAGTAACCTACATGTGACCCCAGGAGTAACCTACATGTGACCCCAGGAGTAACCTACATGTGACCCCAGGAAGTAACCTACATGTGACCCCAGGAAGTAACCTACATGTGACCCCAGGAGTAACCTACATGTGACCCCAGGAAGTAACCTACATGTGACCCCAGGAAGTAACCTACATGTGACCCCAGGAAGTAACCTACATGTGACCCCAGGAAGTAACCTACATGTGACCCCAGGAAGTAACCTACATGTGACCCCAGGAAGTAACCTACATGTGACCCCAGGAAGTAACCTACATGTGACCCCAGGAAGTAACCTACATGTGACCCCAGGAAGTAACCTACATGTGACCCAGAGTAACCTACATGTGACCCCAGGAAGTAACCTACATGTGACCCCAGGAAGTAAACCTACATGTGACCCCAGGAAGTAACCTACATGTGACCCCAGGAGTAACCTACATGTGACCCCAGGAAGTAACCTACATGTGACCCCAGGAAGTAACCTACATGTGACCCCAGGAAGTAACCTACATGTGACCCCAGGAAGTAACCTACATGTGACCCCAGGAAGTAACCTACATGTGACCCCAGGAAGTAACCTACATGTGACCCCAGGAAGTAACCTACATGTGACCCCAGGAAGTAACCTACATGTGACCCCAGGAAGTAACCTACATGTGACCCCAGGAAGTAACCTACATGTGACCCCAGGAAGTAACCTACATGTGACCCCAGGAAGTAACCTACATGTGACCCCAGGAAGTAACCTACATGTGACCCCAGGAAGTAACCTACATGTGACCCCAGGAAGTAACCTACATGTGACCCCAGGAAGTAACCTACATGTGACCCCAGGAAGTAACCTACATGTGACCCCAGGAGTAACCTACATGTGACCCCAGGAGTAACCTACATGTGACCCCAGGAAGTAACCTACATGTGACCCCAGGAAGTAACCTACATGTGACCCCAGGAAGTAACCTACATGTGACCCCAGGAGTAACCTACATATGACCCCATGAAGTAACTTACATGTGACTCCAGGAGTAACCTACATGTGACCCCAGGAAGTAACCTACATGTGACCCCAGGAGTAACCTACATGTGACCCCAGGAGTAACCTACATGTGACCCCAGGAAGTAACCTACATGTGACCCCAGGAACCTACATGTGACCCCAGGAAGTAACCTATATATGACCCCAGGAAGTAACCTACATGTGACCCCAGGAGTAACCTACATGTGACCCCAGGAAGTAACCTATATATGACCCCAGGAAGTAACCTACATGTGACCCCAGGAGTAACCTACATGTGACCCCAGGAAGTAACCTACATGTGACCCCAGGAAGTAACCTATATATGACCCCAGGAAGTAACCTACATGTGACCCCAGGAGTAACCTACATGTGACCCCAGGAAGTAACCTACATGTGACCCCAGGAGTAACCTACATGTGACCCCAGGAAGTAACCTACATGTGACCCCAGGAGTAACCTACATGTGACCCCAGGAGTAACCTACATGTGACCCCAGGAAGTAACCTACATGTGACCCCAGGAACCTACATGTGACCCCAGGAGTAACCTACATGTGACCCCAGGAGTAACCTACATGTGACCCCAGGAAGTAACCTACATGTGACCCCAGGAAGTAACCTACATGTGACCCCAGGAAGTAACCTACATGTGACCCCAGGAAGTAACCTACATGTGACCCCAGGAGTAACCTACATGTGACCCCAGGAAGTAACCTATATATGACCCCAGGAGTAACCTACATGTGACCCCAGGAAGTAACCTACATGTGACCCCAGGAAGTAACCTACATGTGACCCCAGGAAGTAACCTACATGTGACCCCAGGAAGTAACCTACATGTGACCCCAGGAAGTAACCTACATGTGACCCCAGGAGTAACCTACATGTGACCCCAGGAGTAACGTGAGACTATTCTCTTGATCCAGGTCATGACCCTTGACCCTGGTCAAAAGTGACCAACCCATTGACTGTGCTGTGTGGCGCTCATCCTCCCCCCCCCCCTACACCTTACACCCGGAGTCCTTGGGTCGACTCTTACTGCCAGATGAAGGGTTGGGAAGGTGCAGTTGTCAGTGTTGGTGTAACTCTCTACCACCACCACACACCTGGCTTCACAAGCCACATTCAGGTGTGTGTATACCTGCAGTTGATATAGTTATTACTGCTCCACACACATTATTTACCTATCATCACTCCCCTCTACACCTTTTTTTTTGGGGGGGGGAGTAAAGAGGAAGGAGAGGCATAGGTGAAGGGAACCTCTACACCAAGCCTCCATTCCAATCCTCCAATCCCTTCCCCCCCCCCCCTCTACTCCTCCAATTCCCTCTGCTCCCCTCTCCAATTCCTCCTCCCCCCCTCCTCCTCTCCCCTACCCCCCTGCGCCCTCTCCCCTCACAAAAATCTATTATTGTCCAATGGTCCAAATCCTTGATGTGAGTAGAATTGAGGCTGAATTTACAATTTAAACTTGGGCCAGAGAGAGAATGGTTAGTTGGAAGTTGGTAGCGGCGAGTTTGGTGCGGAGAGGATAAGGAATATCGCCTCTGTGGGCTGGTGTTATGTGCTGGTGGTGGTGGTAGGCGTGGTGATAGTACTGGTAGTGGTGGTGGTGGTGGTAGCGACAGTGGTAACATTGGTGGTGGGGAGGGTATAGTGGTGACCGTGAGGGAGGATGATATAGACATCCTATATAGAGATGATATAGAACATTCACCTCTATATAGTGGTGGGTATAGAGGGGTGGGTGTGGGGCTGGTACTTACCTAACACTGCCTACCTAACATAGCTCCCACGACTGGGCTTGAGGTCAGTGCCTGCTAATGCACTAGACCTTGACCTCTTGGTTGGTATAAATGTGTCTACAGCAGCAGACAGTTAGAGCCCCTGAGGTGTGCTCCTTGTGGCGGAGTGCCCGGCCTCACAGTGTCACACGTGTAATGTAATATTCTAATACTCTGTAATATTCTTACTCTAATGCCTTAATTATTGTTTATATCTGAATCATTTTCCCTCCGATTCTAATTTGTTCATTAGGTCGAGTTGCCTTAGTGTGTCCTCAGGGCCACACACACACACACACACACACACACACACACACACACACACACACACACACACACACACACACACACACACACACACACACACACACAAAAGAAAGAACTTTTTTAGTGTCAGAGTGGTTAACAAATGGAATGCATTAGGAAGTGATGTGGTGGAGGCTGACTCCATACACAGTTTCAAGTGTAGATATGACAGAGCCCAGTAGGCTCAGGAACCTGTACACCTGTTGATTGACGGTTGAGAGGCGGGACCAAAGAGCCAGAGCTCAACCCCCGCAAACACAACTAGGTGAGTACAACTAGGTGAGTACACACACACACACACACACACACACACACACACACACACACACACACACACACACACACACACACTTCTGGCGTCCGCCTCGTGGCAAACTTCTCTACTTCTCTTATTTTCCTCTCCGGATATTTTTGGCTGGAGGTTCATGCCGGTGCTGCATACTCTACCACTTGTCCTACGTACGTTGTAAATATATAGAAGCCAGTATTACTCTAGTTTTCTGAAGGTTGTTCAACTTAATTCCAGCTTACCACATGCTGCTGAAGCTTTTATTTATATAATTACGTAAGTGTGTGGTGGCAGGTGTGTAGTGGCAGGTGTGTGGTGGCAGCGGTGACTGCCTGTTGCAGTGTTCAACCAGCGCCAGGGTTCTCCTCACCAGAGAGAGTCTGGCCACCAGTGTTCCTTCACGCCGACAATCTCCCTAAATCTTGTTCTTCATCAGAGTCACTCACACACACTCACACTCACACACACTCACACACTCACACTCAGCCTTACTGGACTCCTCTCGTGGCCTTCATCCTGTTTATCTTCTCTCCTTCAAGTATTATCTTTTGTCTCCTGTTGTTGTGGTTCCCTTCACTGTGTAAACCCTGCCAGTCTCTCTCTCTCTCTCCTCTCTCTCTCTCTATCTCTATCTCTATCTCTATCTCTATCTCTCTCTCTCTCTCTCTCTCTCTCTCTCTCTCTCTCTATCTCTATCTCTATCTCTATCTCTCTCTCTCTCTCTCTCTCTCTCTCTCTCTCTCTCTCTCTCTCTCTCTCTCTCTCTCTCTCTCTCTCTCTCTCTCTCTCTCTCTCTCTCTCTCTCCCCTTATTCTCCTCTTCCTCTTCTTATAATCATCTCTCATGTTCTATCTCTCATGTTAGGCAGCGGTGGTGTTGGTGGTAGCAGCGGTGGTTGTGGTAGGGATTGTGGTATTGTGGTAGCAATGGTGGAAGTGGCAGTGGTGGTGGTGGTAGTGATGGTTATAGAGGTCGTTATTGCCCCCAAGCAAGGTTAATGTTCCCCGGAGGAGTCGTTACACTTAGTTGTGGTGCCACGGAGGGTAGCGAGGCACTGTTTGTCCCTAGGCCGCGCCTCCTCACCAATCTTTAGTCTCCATTACTTGTCGCGACGACCTCCAGTGACCTGACCTGACCTGACCTCGTGTGGTCACGGCAGGTAACTGCCAGAGCTCCTCACCTCGATTGGCTCTATAATAGTTGGCGCTTGTTTGGCCAGAGTGCCTCTCTGGTGCCACTGGCCACATGTAGCGGTGGTCAGCCACCACACCTGTAGCGGTGGCGGTCAACCACCACACCTGTAGCGGTGGCGGTCAACCACCACACCTGTAGCGGTGGTGGTCAACCACCACACCTGTAGCGGTGGCGGTCAACCACCACACCTGTAGCGGTCAACCACCACACCTGTAGCGGTGGCGGTCAACCACCACACCTGTAGCGGTGGCGGTCAACCACCACACCTGTAGCGGTGGTGGTCAACCACCACACCCAGGGCTCTAGGTAGGATGGGAGGTGGTGGGGGGTTGACCTCATATAAAGGCGGTCCATCATAGGTCAGGTGATCAATGTTGCCACGTGTGAGTAATGGGTATTGATGCCCTGGTAACGAGACCTGCTCAATCACACACACACACCTCCCTACTCGTGGAGGGGGCGCCGCCCCACACAGCTGGCATTGATTACATGGTATGTTGAGGATTTGTACTATCTCAATGATATTTGTC
>NC_091211.1:29174302-29181802 GCF_040958095.1 Procambarus clarkii | reverse complement strand
CCCTCCTCCCCATGTTACTTATCCCTGTTCTTGGGACGTCTTGGCTTAGTCTGTGTACCTGTGTGTCTGGGCCACACCTGTCTTCCTGGCCCTCAGCACCCTCATCCTATCCTCTTACTTCCCTCCCCCGGGGGGTGTTGAGTTTCTCTTTCACCCTGATGCCCCTGTTACCTAGCAGTAAATAGGTACCTGGGTGTTAGCTGTCTCGGGCTGCTTCCAGGGGGGTGGAGGCCTGGTCGAGGACCGGGCCGCGGGGACACTAAGCCCCGAAATCATCTCAAGATAACCTCAAGATAACCGGTGGTAAGTGGTTAGGTCCATAGATTCTTAGTAGTGAGATGTTGTCGGGATGCTGGGCTGAACTTCTCAAGGATCTCTACTGCCTTGGCCTTCGTCTTGGATTTGTTTTCCGACAGGAGTTGTTTTAATAATCATTATTTAAATAATCATAAATTAGCCTGTAAACTCATACCACTAGAGGAGTTAACAGTATTCAACGGTGAAGGTTGATAAAGACCTTCAAAATCTTCAAAATTTTGCATAATCTTCAAAAAGACCTTCAAAATCTTCAACCACCTTCACGGAGGGTGTTGTGTGTATAGGGCCACTGTCTCCAGGTGTCCAGGTAGGGTGGTGTGCCAGGGTGAGGAACAGGGCCCCAGGGGTGGTGTGCCAGGGTGAGGAACAGGGCCCCCGGGGTGGTGTGCCAGGGTGAGGAACAGGGCCCCCGGGGTGGTGTACCAGGGTGAGGAAGAGGGCCCCCGGGGTGGTGTACCAGGGTGAGGAACAGGGCCCCCGGGGTGGTGTACCAGGGTGAGGAAGAGGGCCCCCGGGGTGGTGTACCAGGGTGAGGAACAGGGCCCCCGGGGTGGTGTACCAGGGTGAGGAACAGGGCCCCCGGGGTGGTGTACCAGGGTGAGGAACAGGGCCCCCGGGGTGGTGTACCAGGGTGAGGAACAGGGCCCCCGGGGTGGTGTACCAGGGTGAGGAACAGGGCCCCCGGGGTGGTGTACCAGGGTGAGGAACAGGGCCCCCGGGGTGGTGTACCAGGGTGAGGAACAGGGCCCCCGGGGTGGTGTACCAGGGTGAGGAACAGGGCCCCCGGGGTGGTGTACCAGGGTGAGGAACAGGGCCCCCGGGGTGGTGTACCAGGGTGAGGAACAGGGCTCCCGGGGTGGTGTACCAGGGTAAGGAACAGTGCCCCCGGGGTGGTGTACCAGGGTGAGGAACAGGGCCCCCGGGGTGGTGTACCAGGGTGAGGAACAGGGCCCCCGGGGTAGTGTACCAGGGTGGTGCCTACACTGGAGGCAGGTGACGCAGACGAGACGGCTCGGAGGGACGCCCCGCAGGACGACTGCTGCATGTGGAAGCTCACCTGTACATGCCGCGCCTCCCAGATCTTCCTCTCTACCTTCTCCACCAACCCCAACAGTCAGTTAAACCACACGCGCGCACACAGAGCAACAGCGGGTTGCGGGAGGGCAGGGAAAGTGGCGTCGGCACGCATACTAATGATCCCTCAGGTTGTTGTTGCTTGTGTTCCCTCCCGCTGTCCTGGAAGAGCTCCTGCCAGCCTTGCTTTCTTGAGGAGATGCTGAAGCCTGGAGACCGCCCTCCAGGGTCCTGTAAGACGTTGCTTGTCTTCTGAGAACAGTGCCACGTGTTTACAGGTCCAGCACGATTGTTAGGTCCACTAGCATGTTAGAGTCCAGTTTTAGGTCCACTAGCATGTTAGAGACCAGTTTTAGGTCCACTACGACATTCGAGAGACCACATTGGGCAACACTGTAGGCCGCTCGTAGGCCTACCACTACCCTCTAGGCCAGTGTAGTTGACCTCTTAGAGGGACTCTTGTCCCCACTGGTGATTGGCACGGCGCTCCAAAATTCTGTGAAGTGTTCCGACAGTTTGCGGTCACTGCGAGGGTTCGGTCGTGAACGGACTCTCCAGGCAACTGGCAGCTCTTTGACTGCTGCGAGGGTCTGGGACGAGCAGCAGTGCCATCTCCGAGGGTCTTGGACGAGCAGCAGTGCCACCTCCGAGGGTCTTGGACGAGCAGTAGTGCCACCTTCGAGGGTCTTGGACGAGCAGTAGTGCCACCTTCGAGGGTCTTGGACGAGCAGTAGTGCCACCTTCGAGGGTCTTGGACGAGCAGTAGTGCCAGCTCCGAGGTCGTGTTAGAGCAGCACACAAGCAAGAGGGGTTGAGCCCACCGTCCTCACCACATAACGGGGTGAGATAACCAGCCATAAGAGGCACTTGCTACACTTGTACGCGACACAGGTTCTGTGACCAGATAACCTCACATATAAATACTAAGAGTAAGCCTGCACCTCAAGTTTACCCTGGGGAAAGGGGGTACTACCAGCAAGTTAGAAAACAGCCAAAACAGTAGTGTCTGTTTAACTTTTGTATATATGCTGCAGTCTATTATACAAAAGTTAAACAGAAGGAACTACACTACAAACCATTGCCATGTACATGCTTGCCGAGGAAAACATTGGAAAGGTTGCAATACTTGTGCAACCTTTGGAGAGAAGACTCCTTACAATGGTACACCAACCTGGAGTCTTAGGCGTCACTGAAGGCGGTGAGAGAGCAACACGGAGCACAGCTCACGGATGAGCAGCTTGCATATTTTCGAATTTCAGAAACATTTGGGCACAGTTGGCCACATGACACTAGGGCTGAGTGGGAGGAACAGGCAGAAGTTAGAGGGAAGGTGGTCCGGGGGGGGGGGGATGTCTTCCGTGCCTGCAGAACCCTGAGTGGCGTGACGTAACTACCCTCATCCCACAGGGGACACCACCAGGACTTTTCCAATTCCTAATTTAGGTGAAAGATCTCGCCCTTCAGTACTAGAGCACAGGGAGACCTGAACACACTTCAAAAGTGACTTAACAAGTGGCTACTGAAAGAGTTTAACTCCAGGAGGTGCACCATAAGGAAGCTTGGTGCTGTGGTCAGTTGGCCCAACATTAGATGCCAAATGAGATCGAAGCTGTTAACCCTCATTCTAATTATCTTGCTCCTAGTTTCACACCAAACCTATTTCATCAACCGGACATCACCAGTTGCATATGCAACGTTAATCAATATTAGACCTGTTAACCAGACCACACACTAGAAGGTGAAGGGACGACGACGTTTGGGTCCATCCTGGACCATTCTCAATCGACTTGAGAATGGTCTAGGACAGACCAAAACGTCGTCGTCCCTTCACCTTCTAGTGTGTGGTCTGGTCAACATTCTTCAATCACGTTATTGTGACTCGTCGCCTGATTAGACCTGATCTTGTACACCTGAATGAGGAATCTTTCAGCATTCTGTATACCAAATCTGTCACTCATTCTAGATTATGCTGCGCTGGCATTAGGGAATCTTCGTCAAGCACAAAACCTTGTCACTAGACAAGTCCTAAGATAAGAGATATAAGTTATGAGAGGGGATATGATCCTGACATGCAAAATACGCAAAAACATTTACTGTTTATACAAGGACTGCGTATCTTGGTCTGCAGGTAAAAACCTAAGTGTCCAAGTGAGGAAATGGGGAGAGTAACCAAAATATATAAATTATATAGATGGTGTGAACTTGAAAGGGAAGTTAGACGTCATTCACAGCTTCAGAAACCAGATGAGCACGCACGCGCACGCACGCGCGCGCACGAACGCACACACAAACACACACACATTGGGAGCCGGCCGGCCGAGCGGACAGCACGTTGGACATGTGATCCTGCGGTCCCGGGTTTGATCCCGGGCGCCGGCGAGAAACATTGGGCAGAGTTTCTTTCACCCTATGCCCCTGTTACCTAGCAGTAAATAGGTACGTGTGAGTTAGTCAGCTGTCACGGGCTGCTTCCTGGTGTGTGTGTGTGTGTGTGTGTGTACTCACCTAGTTGTACTCACCTAGTTGTGTTTGCGGGGGTTGAGCTCTGGCTCTTTGGTCCCGCCTCTCAACCGTCAATCAACAGGTGTACAGATTCCTGAGCCTACTGGGCTCTATCATATCTACACTTGAAACTGTGTATGGAGTCAGCCTCCACCACATCACTTCCTAATGCATTCCATTTGTCAACCACTCTGACACTAAAAAAGTTCATTCTAATATCTCTGTGGCTCATTTGGGCACTCAGTTTCCACCTGTGTCCCTTTGTGCGTGTTCCCCTTGTGTTAAATAGACTGTCTTTATCTACCCTATCAATTCCCTTCAGAATCTTGAATGTGGTGATCATGTCCCCCCTAACTCTTCTGTCTTCCAGCGAAGTGAGGTTTAATTCCCGTAGTCTCTCCTCGTAGCTCATACCTCTCAGCTCGGGTACTGGTCTGGTGGCAAACCTTTGAACCTTTTCCAGTTTAGTCTTATCCTTGACTAGATATGGACTCCATGCTGGGGGCTGCATACTCCAGGATTGACCTGACATATGTGGTATACAAAGTTCTGAATGATTCTTTACACAAGTTTCTGAATGCCGTTCGTATGTTGGCCAGCCTGGCATATGCCGCTGATGTTATCCGCTTGATATGTGCTGCAGGAGACAGGTCTGGCGTGATATCAACCCCCAAGTCTTTTTCCTTCTCTGACTCCTGAAGAATTTCCTCTCCCAGATGATACCTTGTATCTGGCCTCCTGCTCCCTACACCTATCTTCATTACATTACATTTGGTTGGGTTAAACTCTAACAACCATTTGTTCGACCATTCCTTCAGCTTGTCTAGGTCTTCTTGAAGCCTCAAACAGTCCTCTTCTGTTTTAATCCTTCTCATAATTTTAGCATCGTCCGCAAACATTGAGAGAAATGAATCGATACCCTCCGGGAGATCATTTACATATATCAGAAACAAGATAGGCCCGAGTACAGAGCCCTCTGGGACTCCAGTGGTGACTTCACGCCAATCGGAGGTCTCACCCCTCACCGTAACTCTCTGCTTCCTATTGCTTAGATACTCCCTTATCCACTGGAGCACCTTACCAGCTACACCTGCCTGTCTCTCCAGCTTATGTACCAGCCTCTTATGCGGTACTGTGTCAAAGGCTTTCCGACAATCCAAGAAAATGCAGTCCGCCCAGCCCTCTCTTTCTTGCTTAATCTTTGTCACCTGATCGTAAAATTCTATCAAGCCTGTAAGGCAAGATTTACCCTCTCTGAACCCATGTTGGCGATTTGTCACGAAGTCCCTTCTCTCCAGATGTGTTACCAGGTTTTTTCTCACGATCTTCTCCATCACCTTGCATGGTATACAAGTCAAGGACACTGGTCTGTAGTTCAGTGCCTCTTGCCTGTCGCCCTTTTTGTATATTGGGACCACATTCGCCGTCTTCCATATTTCTGGGAGGTCTCCCGTCTCCAATGACTTACTATACACTATGGAGAGTGGCAAGCAAAGTGCCTCTGCACACTCTTTCAGTACCCATGGTGAGATCCCATCTGGACCAACAGCCTTTCTAACATCCAGATCCAGCAGGTGTCTCTTGACCTCCTCTCTCGTAATTTCGAACTCTTCCAAGGCCGCCTGGTTTACCTCCCTTTCTCCTAGCACAGTGACCTCACCTTGTTCTATTGTGAAGACCTCCTGGAACCTCTTGTTGAGTTCTTCACACACCTCTCTGTCATTCTCTGTATACCTGTCCTCGCCTGTTTGAAGTTTCAATACCTGTTCTTTCACCGTTTTCCTTCTGATGTGACTGTGGAGTAGCTTTGGTTCGGTCTTGGCTTTGTTTGCTATATCATTTTCAAAACTTTTCTCTGCTTCTCTTCTCACCCTGACGTACTCATTCCTGGTTCTCTGGTATCTCTCTCTGCTTTCTGGTGTTCTGTTATTCCGGAAGTTCCTCCACGCCCTTTTGTTCAGTTTCTTCGCTTCCATACATGCCCTATTATACCATAGATTCTTCTGTTGCTTCTCGGATTTTTCCCTTTGGGCCGGGATGAACCTGTTTACTGCCTCCTGACACTTTTGGGTAACATAGTCCATCATATCATACCCTGTACAGACTTATCTCTGAGGTCTGTGTCCCAAGGTATTTCACTTAGGAAACTTCTCATCTGTTCATAATTCCCCTTTCGGTATGCCAGCCTTTTGATTCCTAGTTCTTTTTTGGGGGAGATAAGTCCTAGCTCTACCAGGTACTCAAAGTTCAATACACTGTGGTCACTCATTCCCAAGGGCGCTTCCATCTTAACTTCCCTTATATCCCACTCATTTAGGGTAAATATCAAATCAAGCATTGCTGGTACATCTTCTCCTCTCATTCTTGTTGGATCTTTGATGTGCTGGCTTAGAAAGTTTCTTGGTGCCACGTCCAGCAGCTTAGCTCTCCATGTTTCTGGTCCTCCATGCGGGTCTCTGTTCTTCCAATCTATCGTCCCATGGTTGAAGTCTCCCATAATTAGTAGTCCAGATCCATTCCTGCTAGCAACAGAAGCTGCTCTTTCTATTATGTTAATGGTGGCCATGTTGTTTCTATCATATTCCTGTCTAGGTCTTCTGTCATTTGGTGGTGGTGTGTGTGTGTGTGTGTGTGACGTGAAAAAAAAAATAGTAGTAGTAGTTAGAAACAGTTGAGTGACAGTTGAGAGGTGGGCCGAAAGAGCAGAGCTCAATCCCCGCAAGCACAACTAGGTGAATACAACTAGGTGAACACACACACACACACACACACACACACACACACACACACACACACACACACACACACACACACACACACACACACACACACACACACACGAGGATTGTAGGATCCTCCAAGAGGACTTGAACAGGTTGCAAAGATAGTCAGAGAAATGGCTACTGGAGTTCAACACGAGCAAATGTAAAATTATGGAAAAGGGACTAGGTGATAGGAGACCAAAGGGACAGTACACAATGAAGGGGAACTGCCTACCTTTGACGATCCGAGAAAGAGACCTGGGAGTGGACGTAACACCTAATCTATCTCCCGAGGCACATATAAATAGGATAACAGCAGCAGCGTACTCTACACTGGCAAAAGTTAGAACATCATTCAGAAACCTAAATGAGAAGGCATTTAGGACGCTTTACAGTGCCTACGTTAGACCAGTCTTAGAGTATGCCGCGCCATCATGGAGTCCCCACCTGAAGAAACACAGAAGGAAACTGGAAAAGCTTCTGAAGTTTACGACGAGGCTTGTCCCAGAATTACGAGGGATGGGATATGAAGAGCACCTGAAGGAACTGAACCTTACGACACTAGATAAAAAGGAAGGGAGAAGGGGGAATATGATTGGAACGTATAAAATACTCGGGGGGGGGGGGATTGACAGTGGCAATAGATGAAATGTTCACACGTAATGGTAACAGAACGAGGGGACACGGGTGGAAGCTGGAAACTCAGATGAGTCACAGATATTAGGAAGTTTTCTTTTAGCGTGAGAGTAGTGGAAAAATGGAATGCACTTGAGGAACAGGTTGTGGAAGCAAACTTTATTCATAATTTTAAAACTAGATATGATAGGGAAATGGGACAGGAGTC
>NC_091211.1:29166802-29169302 GCF_040958095.1 Procambarus clarkii | reverse complement strand
CGTGCTGAGTGTGTCACCCGTGCTGAGTGTGTCACCCGTGCTGAGTGTCACCCGTCCTGAGTGTCACCCGTCCTGAGTGTGTCACCCGTCCTGAGTGTCACCCGTCCTGAGTGTCACTCATCCTGAGTACCGCCAGTCCAGAGTACGACCCGTCTTGTCACCCCTACTGACTGACAGCAGTGACAGATGTGTTGGGAGTGGCAGGTGTGTCATTGTGACAGGGATAGTGGTGTGTGTGTGTGGGTTGGGGGGGGGGTAGTGTTATACCTGTCAGCTGGGACCTGTACCCGGCCGCGGAGACCACCGGCTGGACGGGTCCTCTCGCCTGTCTGTCTGTCTGTATCCCTCTGTCTCTCCGGTACTGTCCTGTCACCACTTACCTGTCCCTAACTACCGAGAAGTGACGTCTCTGTCCTTCATGTCCGGCTTCTGGCCTCTCAGGCTCCTCCTGCCTTCCTCTCTCTATAGATTTTGACGTTTTGAGTTCTGTGAGTGAGAGTTGTAATGTGGCTGGAGGTGGCTTCCAGGACTTGTGCTTTCACTGTATTCCGCTTGTTGGACAGACGGTCAGTACATTAGTAGTGGTCAATACCTCACTTCTTCACCACGTTTGTGTTATTGAAGAGGGCGTGGTGGGTGGGGGTGTGGGGGTGGGGGGGGTCTTTGTAGTGTGGATTTGGGTGTTAGGATTACGTGAAGGGAAGGTAACAAGAGTAGAGTCTGCGTAGAGAGGTTCTTGGACCGTGTCTTGGGAGAGTAGACGTGTAGGAGGTTTGCACAATAGTTGAGGGTGGGAGGGTGGTTGGAGGTGTGGGGAGGTATGGGGTTGGAGGTGTATTGGAGGAGTGACGAAGGCGACAGTAATGTGGTGGAGGCTGACTCCATACACAGTTTCAAGTGTAGATATGATAGAGCCCAGTAGGCTCAGGAACCTGTACACCTGTTGATTGACAGTTAAGAGGCGGGACCAAAGAGCCAGAGCTCAACCCCCGCAAGCACCACACGGTGAGTACCCCCGCCAGAAGGGAGGGCACCTGAGAGGGCACCATCCAACACCGTCACCTCGGCGACACGCCTTACTCTCAACTCTCTCAGTAAAATATTGCCAGGAACAAATAGCATTACCTTTTCCATTAGAGGTGCGCCTTAAATCATGGGAGGTATGCAAGCAGCGCTGCACTGTTGCGACCCAACCTTCCCGGATCCCGTTCTCATTAATGTTGATATACTGCCTTTTTGTCCTTTTAATTTGCGGATTACTGAGGCAATATACATTAAAGATAATGTTATTATTTATTGATGTTTGTTGATACCCCCACACGGCGTCTCTCCCTCCTGTATAAGGTGCCGTCTCTCCCTCCTGTATAAGGTGCCGTCTCCCTCCTGTATAAGGTGCCGTCTCCCTCCTGTATAAGGTGCCGTCTCTCCCTCCTGTATAAGGTGCCGTCTCTCCCTCCTGTATAAGGTGCCGTCTCTCTCCTGTATAAGGTGCCGTCTCCCTCCTGTATAAGGTGCCGTCTCTCCCTCCTGTATAAGGTGCCGTCTCCCTCCTGTATAAGGTGCCGTGGCCCCTCCACTGTCACTGGATCAGACTCTCCACCACCACCATGTCGACTATCCACAACAAGGGGGTAGAGTTTTGAGGATGGTGATAATAAGACTTGTGGTAGTAGTGGTGGTGGTAGTAATTGTGGTAGTAGGGGGGTTGTGGTTGTGGTAGGAGTGTGGGTAGTGGTAGAAATTTGTAATTTAATTTTGCCCCGAGGGGCGAGTTTATTGGGCAGCGCCACTCATCCCGTGAGTGGACACACCGCCATAGTGACAGTATTGGGCAGCGTCACTCATCCTGTGAGTGGACACAGCGCCATGATGACAGTATTGGGCAGTGTCACTCATCCTGTGAGTGGACACACCGCCATAGTGACAGTATTGGGCAGCGTCACTCATCCTGTGAGTGGACACAGCGCCATGATGACAGTATTGGGCAGTGTCACTCATCGTGTGAGTGGACACACCGCCATAGTGACAGTATTGGGCAGCGTCACTCATCCTGTGAGTCGACACAGCGCCATGATGACAGTATTGGGCAGTGTCACTCATCCTGTGAGTGGACACACCGCCATAGTGACAGTATTGGGCAGCGTCACTCATCTTGTGAGTGGACACAGCGCCATGATGACAGTATTGGGCAGTGTCACTCATCCTGTGAGTGGACACACCACCATAGTGACAGTATTGGGCTGCGCCACTCATCCTGTGAGTGGACACAGCGCCATGGTGACAGTATTGGGCAGTGTCACTCATCCTGTGAGTGGACACACCGCCATGGTGACAGTATTGGTCAGCGCCACTCATCCTGTGAGTGGACACACCGCCATAGTGACAGTATTGGGCAGCGCCACTCATCCTGTGAGTGGACACACCGCCATAGTGACAGTATTGGTCAGCGCCACTCATCCTGTGAGTGGACACACCACCATAGTGACAGTATTGGGCAGCG
>NC_091211.1:29019302-29161802 GCF_040958095.1 Procambarus clarkii | reverse complement strand
GCCTGGCGGTGGGTACCTCGTTAACCCTGGCGGTGGGTGCCTCGTTAACCCTGGCAGTGGGTGCCTCGTTAACCCTGGCGGTGGGTGCCTCGTTAACCCTGGCGGTGGGTGCCTCGTTAACCCTGGCAGTGGGTGCCACGGCGACAAAGAAGTGTGGACAAAAATAAGGGAGAATCAGCATCAGGTGCCAACTTTTCTTCACAATCTTCACTAACTTTCTACACAATCTTTCTAAACAACCATTCTTCACTATGTTTCTTCCCGACGTTTCTTCGCGACGTTTCTTCGCGACGTTTCTTCGCGACGTTTCTTCGCGACGTTTCTTCGCGACGTTTCTTCGCGACGTTTCTTCCCGACGTTTCTTCGCGACGTTTCTTCCCGACGTTTCTTAGCGACGTTTCTTCCCGACGTTTCTTCCCGACGTTTCTTCCCGACGTTTCTTCCCGACGTTTCTTCGCGACGTTTCTTCCCGACGTTTCTTCGCGACGTTTCTTCGCGACGTTTCTTCGCGACGTTTCTTCGCGACGTTTCTTCGCGACGTTTCTTCCCGACGTTTCTTCGCGACGTTTCTTCCCGACGTTTCTTCCCGACGTTTCTTCCCGACGTTTCTTCCCGACGTTTCTTCACAAGTTGTATAGTTTGATGAGTGTTGTATTCGCATTGCGTCTATACAGCCTTCAGCAGCTGGGCTCCAGGTCAGTTTAGAAGTTGGTGGAGACTTGCTGGTTGGGCTCAGCGAGTTGGGCTCAGCGAGTTGGGCTCAGCGAGTTGGGCTCAGCGAGTTGGGCTCAGCGAGTTGGGCTCAGCGAGCTGGGCTCAGCGAGTTGGGCTCAGCGAGTTGGGCTCAGCGAGTTGGGCTCAGCGAGTGAGTTGATAAGTTGCAATTATCATGCAGATACAAGTTGAAGTGCAGATGTGTTTACATAGTACAAGAGATACGGTTGTGGGGTTACAGTTGCGGGTTCAAGAATATGTAGCTACTCTATATGTAGGTACAGTGACAGCTTTGTGTAGGTACAGTGAGAGCTTTGTGTAGGTACAGTGACAGCTTCATGTAGGTACAGTGACAGCTTCATGTAGGTACAGTGACAGCTTCATGTAAGTACAGTGAGAGCTTCATGTAGGTACAGTGACAGCTTCATGTAGGTACAGTGACAGCTTCATGTAGGTACAGTGAGAGCTTCATGTAAGTACAGTGGGTAGCAGCCTGGTGGCTGAGTAGACAGCCCTTGGGGCTCGTAATTCTAGGGTCCGAGGATCGATTCCCGGCGATGGTGGAAAGAAATGGGCAGAGTTTCTTTCACCCTTATGTCCCTGTTCACCTAGCAGTAGATAGGTACCTGGGAGTTAGACTTCTTCGTGTTTGTTTCATATACCTCTATCTCCTCCTCCCCCCCTCCCCCCCCTCTCCCCCCCCCCCCAAGCATAGGGTGTGGGCATTGTTCTCGCTAACTGAGGCTCAGAGGGTTTAAAGCTGCCTCCCCCCCTCACCCCCCCCCTCCACTCTTACGGGCTCACCATAGCCCGTGCTACTTGGAACTTTATGTTCTGAGTAGCTGAATGTAAAAACAACAACATCCTCCCCCCCCCCCGTCTTTCTCTCTCAATCGAGAGAGAGAGAGAGAGAAGGGTGCTGGAGAACCCTGTATCACAGGAAACATCATTCACTTCGTGAACATGTCTCTCGGCGGTAATGTTTACTGTGTGAGGCCAACGGTCCTGGTATATTACACCCGCTTATGTTTATTGCTCCATAACAACTTTATATACACTATTACAACAACAACAACAACAACAACAATTTGAAAATAATAATATTTTCTGAATCAAAGAGTACTTTTAGCTTTTTGTTATTTTTACAATTAGTTATAAACGTGAATATGAAAATATTACGCAATATAAACTTATTTTTAAGAAATTAATTTTTCTTAAAAATATAAGAAATTTTTAAGAAATCCCCCCCCCCCCCCCCCGTCTGCAAGACGCCGGCTTACGAAGCCACTGTCAGTAATAGACGCTATTATCTGGGGTCGATTAGAAATAGTTTAAAGTAAACTATTTGCACGAGGCCTTCTGCAACATGTACATCAGAGGAGTAAAACAATTCATTCCTATGGTAAAGGAATGATATTAAAAGGTTGTATAACTGCGGTTGCTGAAAGACTCGAAATCAAGAAAGGTCGCTTGAAATCATAACAGAAAACATCTTGATCAACACTCAGGAAGTTTGGTCACCAAGATAATGAAAGATAAAAACATTAAACGAAACTTTAGAATTGAAGGAAGAAATTTGAGTGAGTTTAAGCTTAAAATGCTGGAGAGTATTTTTGAAGGACTCGAGAGATGTCGGTACAAGAGACTTGGCTCAACCGGTGTTGTAAGTCAGGGAGACTACCACACAGCAGGTGTTGTAAGTCAGGGAGACTACCACACAGCAGGTGTTGTAAGTCAGGGAGACTACCACACAGCAGGTGTTGTAAGTCAGGGAGACTACCACACAGCAGGTGTTGTAAGTCAAGCAGACTACCACACAGCAGGTGTTGTAAGTCAAGCAGACTACCACACAGCAGGTGTTGTAAGTCAAGCAGACTACCACACAGCAGGTGTTGTAAGTCAAGCAGACTACCACACAGCAGGTGTTGTAAGTCAGGGAGACTACCACACAGCAGGTGTTGTAAGTCAAGCAGACTACCACACAGCAGGTGCTGTAAGTCAAGCAGACTACCACACAGCAGGTGTTGTAAGTCAAGCAGACTACCACACAGCAGGTGTTGTAAGTCAAGCAGACTACCACACAGCAGGTGTTGTAAGTCAAGCAGACTACCACACAGCAGGTGTTGTAAGTCAAGCAGACTACCACACAGCAGGTGTTGTAAGTCAAGCAGACTACCACACAGCAGGTGCTGTAAGTCAAGCAGACTACCACACAGCAGGTGTTGTAAGTCAAGCAGACTACCACACAGCAGGTGTTGTAAGTCAAGCAGACTACCACACAGCAGGTGCTGTAAGTCAAGCAGACTACCACACAGCAGGTGTTGTAAGTCAAGCAGACTACCACACAGCAGGTGTTGTAAGTCAAGCAGACTACCACACAACAGGTGCTGTAAGTCAAGCAGACTACCACACAGCAGGTGTTGTAAGTCAAGCAGACTACCACACAGCAGGTGTTGTAAGTCAAGCAGACTACCACACAGCAGGTGCTGTAAGTCAAGCAGACTACCACACAACAGGTGTTGTAAGTCAAGCAGACTACCACACAGCAGGTGTTGTAAGTCAAGCAGACTACCACACAGCAGGTGTTGTAAGTCAAGCAGACTACCACACAGCAGGTGTTGTAAGTCAAGCAGACTACCACACAGCAGGTGTTGTAAGTCAAGCAGACTACCACACAGCAGGTGTTGTAAGTCAGACTACCACACAACAGGTGCTGTAAGTCAAGCAGACTACCACACAGCAGGTGTTGTAGGTCAAGCAGACTACCACACAGCAGGTGTTGTAAGTCAAGCAGAATACCACACAGCAGGTGTTGTAAGTCAAGCAGAATACCACACAGCAGGTGTTGTAAGTCAAGCAGACTACCACACAGCAGGTGTTGTAAGTCAAGTAGACTACCACACAACAAGTGGAGATATTGTAATTAAGTATTCACAAGAGCACAGCCACGGGACTAGGCGAGATATCCCCCGAGATGATGAAGGAATGCAAGGAGCAACTGCCTTGGCTACACTATATGATCACAACACACCACTCCACACAGCACCGCACCACACCACACAACACTACGCACCACTCCATGCCACACACACACACACACACACACACACACACACACACACACACACACACACACCACACACACACACACACCACCACACACACACACCACCACACACACACACACACACACACACACACACACACACACACACACACACACACACACACACACACACCACACCACACACGACAGTGACCAAGGCATGACAATGCCAGCTTGGTAAGGAGTGGCTAACTCGTCAGGCCGTGTACATTCCCCATCATTTACAACATCTCTAAATCGTCGCACTAAAATGCCCGAACCTAACAAACCCGAGGCCCAACGAACAGAAAACTGGATGTCGTCAGTTTAGCGAGCTGCTGTCACTTCCAGTACATCAGTTTTTGGCCTCTTGTTGTTGCAGCCATTCATCTCTTCTAGTCTAATAGCAATGTTTTAAACATTTGATTTATTTTTCCCAGCAGGTCCTCATAAACAATGGTCAAAGACCATTCCATCCACCCGCCAACCCCAGCTGTTTATGAATGACAAACTGTTTACACTCGACTGACAACTGATGACGTTCGAACCACAACGCTGTAAATGCTTCACTCACGGACTACAAATACAAAAATAATCGCCAACAGAACCTAAACACCTAACCTAACCAGGGCCTATATATGTACAAGATGGCAATATAAAATATTAATTTATATTTGAGAAAATTCCTGTTTTGAATAAGCAGAATGTTATAATTGATGAACGCGTCTTTTGGGTCGACCGCTGGATGGAATGGACTTGGTCTGAGGACGGGTTGATTTTTCGATATATATGTACCAAGTAACGTCCAGATATTACCAGTAGGTGGGTACACGTAGGTAGGTACACGTAGGTGGGTACATCTTGGAGCATGTTGAAGTGCATTTAACACCTACTTGTACTGAGCACTAACATGCACTTGGAGAGGCATGAGCATTATATATATATAATGTATATATATAATGTATATATATATATATATATATATATATATATATATATATGTATATATATATATATATATATATATATATATATATATATATATATATATATATATATATATATATATATATATATATATATATATAATATATTGTGACGATAATCTCCTTCAAGAGATTGAGCCTGCTCTTCCCTCCAAAATACGTCGACACATACATCCCTATACAACTAATATGGAAGAAATATCCAACAACGACAACATCTCCAAGGTTTGCCAGAAGCGCAAAACATATGCAGCCAGGAACACCTGCTCCACCTCGAACCACCAAACTACCTGTCTTGTCGCCTGCTCATCGCTGATTGGCTGCGGGTCCAGTTGCAACTGCCCTCCACCCACCACACTACTTGATGTCTGGGGCCACACGACCACCAGATCTCAGAATATCCAGTGCTTTCATCAGGTTAACACGTCTCGTTGGTAGACTAAGCTGTGGCTTACGTGTACTAAGAGAGGTGATAGCCTAAAGCCAATATTCCTGCACCTCTTATTTGATTGTATATTGCTCACTTGTTCTTACTCACTTGTCTTAACGTAACTTTTCATTTTGTCATTTGATTATTCTTATTATTTTGATTGATTGATTTTATTATACGAATTTGTATGTCCATTTTATTCATGTTTTGCTTTTCTAATGTAATTAAAATTTCATTGTTAAATTTACTTGTGTTTTGTGTGTCTTCTCATTACCTTACCACAGACGAAGTTCCAGATTTTCTATTTTTTGTTTCTATATGTGACGAGGCCATACCCCTAGCTTTTGAACAGCCGAACACCAACGCGTTACCGTCACAATATATATATATAATATATATATATATAATATATAATATATATATATATATATATATATATATATATTATATATATATAAATTATGGCATCACTGCTACTGCTTGATCTGCTAGTGTCCCCCTGCACTAGACCACTCAGCACTTGGCACTACTAGTGTATATAGTGGCACTCGAGCTTCCCCTAACCCTAAACTATTGCCAGGACCGGTAACCAAGTTGCAGTAATGTGTATCATGGTCTGGGTTGATCTGCAACCATAAGGTAGATGTGTGTGTTGACTACTCTGGCGCCCTAGACTGGCCTCAAGTGTGGCAGCAGAACCCTAGGGCGACCATAGGGTTCTACTCCAGCCTGGGTATACCTGGTATATCTTGGCACACAATAAGCTCAAACTAGTCATGGGAACTGAAGGGGTGAGTCTTATGGAATGCCTGAGAAGGGGGAGATGAGAGGCTCCCATTCTGGTAATGGGAGTGGTTGTAGATTAGTGAGCTGGTCGTGTTCCAGGCTGGTGCAGCAGGAGCGGTGATGGGGTAGTGGTGACATGGACGGTACTGGAGGTGGGGCGGGAGAACTATTGATACCCCAGCCTGACCTGGCGGTGACCTGTGGGGGGATAGGGAGGGTATTGGTGAGTTGGTGACCACTTTGGCTGACCTGGGGGTGGTGGTATCTGACCTGGGGATGGTGGTGGTGGCTGACCTGGGGGTGGTGGTATCTGACCTGGGGGTGGTGGTATCTGACCTGGGGATGGTGGTGGTGGCTGACCTGGGGGTGGTGGTGGCTGACCTGGGGGTGGTGGTGGTGGCTGACCTGGGGGTGGTGGTGGTGGTGGCTGACCTGGGGGTGGTGGTGGCTGACCTGAGGGTCCAAGGGACTAGGCACTAACACTCCCCTGATCTTCCAGACTGTGGTGGCTGCAACATGAAGTTCTCTCACCCGCTCTACTACCGGATGCACTGTTCTGTCTTCCACGACCCTAACTACTCTCTCACCATCCGCAAGTACCACTGCAAGGTAACTACCGTACTGCTTGTTAACTACTTTCACTACCAAACCACTACCACCACCGCTGCTGCTCCAAGGTAACTACATCACACACTATTGTTTGGCCTCTTATTGTACTGAATGTTTTCACCCTCACCACAACCTTATTGTTAACTATGTGCACCCATATATATATATAATATATATATATATATATATATATATATATATATATATATATATATATATATTGACCAGACCACACACTAGAAATTGAAGGGACGACGACGTTTCGGTCCGTCCTGGACCATTCTCAAGTCGATGTCTCAAGTCAAGTCCAAGGTAAGCAGCCTCTGGTCGAGTATTTGCTACTACCACCAAGATCGACTTGAGAATGGTCCAGGACGGACCGAAACGTCGTCGTCCCTTCAATTTCTAGTGTGTGGTCTGGTCAACATACTTCAGCCACGTTTTTGTGACTCATCGCCTGCATATACATATACATATATATATATATATATATATATATATATATATATATATATATATATATATGCAATTGACGATCACAAAACACTGATCATTTTATGCGGAAAATCCACAGAGAAATATGAAATGAGGTGAACGTTTCGGCTTTGTTAAAGCCTTTGTCAACACCAGACTGACTAAGGAGAAGGGAGAAGGGGGGAAGATATATAGGCCGACACCTGACCACCCCATCCCAAGGGTTGGTCAGGTGTAATTAACCAAAACAGGTATAGCTTAGCTTAGAATGGTCAAAGAGGATTAAGCGGTCAGAGAATAAGGATGAAAGATTAAAGAAAAGCCTCATGAACACACAATATATGAATATACAATTATATTAAATTGTTTCTTAAACAACAGTTTAAGAAACAACTCTGATAGAGAGGCTTACAATGTCTCATTATAATTGTATATTCATATATTGTGTGTTCATGAGGCTTTTCTTTAATCTTTCATCCTTATTCTCTGACCGCTTAATCCTCTTTGACCATTCTAAGCTAAGCTATACCTGTTTTGGTTAATTACACCTGACCAACCCTTGGGATGGGGTGGTCAGGTGTCGGCCTATATATCTTCCCCCCTTCTCCCTTCTCCTTAGTCAGTCTGGTGTTGACAAAGGCTTTAACAAAGCCGAAACGTTCACCTCATTTCATATTTCTCTGTGGATTTTCCGCATATATATATATATATATATATATATATATATATATATATATATATATATATATATATATATATATATATATATATTTAACAATCTTTTTTTAGACATTACTGACAGAAAAAATCACACACATTATGACAGACGGAGTTAAGACACTGATTCTAGCACGAATCCCTAAAATTATATTTTCATCATTTGATACGGAAGTTGAAAAATGAATTTTCCAAAAGTCCATTTTACAATTGTATTATAGCCTGATGCTAAGATATATATATATATATATATATATATATATATATATATATATATATATATATATATTCACCAGCTAACGTGTGCCCACTTGAGCTCTGCCTGTGACAATGCTGGCCAGCTCAGCTAAACGCATCTCAGAGCATCAATATGTTTACAACTTATGGAATTTTGGAGAGTTCATTTGTCAACAACTTTATCAAGTGGAACGTATGAAATACGAGGAACATTGGCGCAAGATTCGTTAACTTAACACTATCTGCCATATACATTATCACGGATGTAATATTTAGAGATAATGAGTAATTTTGATATGTCTTTGGTATTAGTGTCATATACGACAAGATGTGTAAGATCTTTGTTTATTTACATGTGTGTGTGTGTAGCACTGTCTCCCTATATATATATATACATATATATATATATATATATATATATATATATATATATATATATATATATATATATATATATATATATATATATATATATATATATATATATATAATTTATTTATCCGCGACTCAGCCCCTCCTCCTCCCCCAGCAGGCGTCAACAACCTCCCTCCTCCCCCAGCAGGCGTCAACAACCTCCCTCCTCCCCCAGCAGGCGTCAACAACCCCCCCTCCTACCCCAGCAAGTGTCAACAACCCCCCTCCTCCCCCAGCAGGCGTCAACAACCCTCCTCCTCCCCCAGCAGGCGTCAACAACCTCCCTCCTCCCCCAGCAGGCGTCAACAACCCCCCCTCCTACCCCAGCAAGTGTCAACAACCCCCCTCCTCCCCCAGCAGGCGTCAACAACCCTCCTCCTCCCCCAGCAGGCGTCAACAACCTCCCCTCCTCCCCCAGCAGGCGTCAACAACCCCCCCCCTCCCCCAGCAGGCGTCAACAACCCCCCTCCTCCCCCAGCAGGCGTCAACCTCCCCCACCTCCCCCAGCAGGTGTCAACAACCTCCCTCTCCTCCCCCAGCAGGCGTCAACCTCCCCCACCTCCCCCAGCAGGCGCCAACCTCCCCCAGCAGGCGTCAACCTCCCCCAGCAGGTGTCAGCAACCTCCCCCTCCTCCCCCAGCAGGTGTCAACAACCTCCCCCTCCTCCCCCAGCAGGTGTCAACAACCTCCCCCTCCTCCCCCAGCAGGTGTCGGCAACCTCCCCCTCCTCCCCCAGCAGGTGTCGGCAACCTCCCCCTCCTCCCCCAGCAGGTGTAAACAACCTCCCCCACCTCCCCCAGCAGGTGTAAACAACCTCCCCCACCTCCCCCAGCAGGTGTAAACAACCTCCCCCACCTCCCCCAGCAGGTGTAAACAACCTCCCCCTCCTCCCCCAGCAGGTGTCAACCTCCCCCACCTTCCCCCAGCAGGCGTCAACCTCCCGCACCTTCCCCCAGCAGGCGTCAACCTCCCCCACCTCCCCCAGCAAGCGTCAACCTCCCCCACTTCCCCCAGCAGGCTTCAACAACCTCCTCCTCCCCCAGCAGGTGTCAACAACCTCCTCCTCCCCCAGCAGGCGTCAACAGCCCCCCTCCTCCCCCAGCAGGCGTCAACAGCCCCCCAGCATTAGCGACGACCCCCCAGCAGGAGCGACGACCCCTCCCCCAACAGGCGTCAACCCCCCCCCCTACCCTCCTCCCCCAGCAGGCGTCAACAACCCCCCCTCCTCCCCCAGCAGGCGTCAACAACCCCTCCAGCAGGCGTCAACAACCCCCCCCCCTCCAGCAGGCGTCAACAACCCCCCCCCCTCCAGCAGGCGTCAACAACACCCCCCCCCTCCAGCAGGCGTCAACAACCCCCCCCCCAGGAGGCGTCAACAACCCCCCCCCCAGCAGGCGTCAACGGCCCCCCCAGCAGGAGCGTCAACAGCCCCCCCTCGTCCCCCAGCAGGCGTCACCCCCCCCCCAGCAGGTGTTAACGCTTGGTCTCCGCAGGTGTTAACGCTTGGTCTCCGCAGGTGTTAACTCTTGGTCTCCGCAGGTGTTAACGCTTGGTCTCCGCAGGTGTTAACGCATGGTCTCCGCAGGTGTTAACGCATGGTCTCCGCAGGTGTTAACTCTTGGTCTCCGCAGGTGTTAACGCATGGTCTCCGCAGGTGTTAACGCTTGGTCTCCGCAGGTGTTAACGCATGGTCTCCGCAGGTGTTAACGCTTGGTCTCCGCAGGTGTTAACGCATGGTCTCCGCAGGTGTTAACGCATGGTCTCCGCAGGTTTTAACGCTTGGTCTCCGCAGGTGTTAACGCTTGGTCTCCGCAGGTGTTAACGCATGGTCTCCGCAGGTTTTAACGCATGGTCTCCGCAGGTGTGCGGGCTGGCGGTGCTGGGCAAGGAGAACATCATGCGCCACGCCGCGGAGCAGCACGAGGGCCGCGGGGCGTACCAGTGCCAGTACTGCAAGAAGGTACGTCCTCCAGGCCTCCTGCCCGCACGTGTCTGCACGCCTCCTCACTCCTCTAGTGCTTCCGCCGCTATACCTGTCACGCCCTCCGCCGCGGGCACGCCCACCGCCCACGCCCACGGCCCCCCACCACCACGCCCATGCTCACACATCTGCCTCATACGTGCAGCCTTATGCTTTAGTAATACTGAAATGTTATTTGGGAAGATTGCTTGGCTACCACACTAGGGAACCCAGTCACCCCTTAAGTGGTGCACTCTTGTTTGATCACACTCTATATTGTGTTCCGTTCACACCCACTGGTGCACTTACACACACACTGGTGCACTTACACACACACTGGTACACTTACACACACACTGGTACACTTACACACACACTGGTGCACTTACACTCCCACTGGTGCACTTACACACACACTGGTGCACTTACACTCCCACTGGTGCACTTACACTCCCACTGGTACACTTACACACACTGGTACACTTACACTCCCACTGGTACACTTACACACACTGGTACACTTACACACACACTGGTGCACTTACACACACTGGTACACTTACACACCCATTGGTACACACTCCCTGGCACCACTCCCACACTCAAGAGACTGGCACCACTCCACACTCGAGAGACTCTGGCACCACTCCCACACTCGAGAGACTCTGGCACCACTCCCACACTCAAGAGACTCTGGCACCACTCCCACACTCAAGAGACTCTGGCACCACTCCCACACTCGAGGGACTCTGGCACCACTCCCACACTCGAGGGACTCTGGCACCACTCCCACACTCGAGGGACTCTGGCACCACTCCCACACTCGAGGGACTCTGGCACCACTCCCACACTCGAGGGACTCTGGCACCACTCCCACACTCGAGGGACTCTGGCACCACTCCCACACTCGAGGGACTCTGGCACCACTCCCACACTCGAGGGACTCTGGCACCACTCCCACACTCGAGGGACTCTGGCACCACTCCCACACTCGAGGGACTCTGGCACCACTCCCACACTCGAGGGACTCTGGCACCACTCCCACACTCGAGGGACTCTGGCACCACTCCCACACTCGAGGGACTCTGGCACCACTCCCACACTCGAGGGACTCTGGCACCACTCCCACACTCGAGGGACTCTGGCACCACTCCCACACTCGAGGGACTCTGGCACCACTCCCACACTCGAGGGACTCTCCCACCACACCACACTCGAGGGACTCTGGCACCACACCACACTCGAGGGACTCTGGCACCACTCCACACTCAAGAGACTCTCCCACCACACCACACTCGAGGGACTCTGGCACCACACCACACTCGAGGTACTCTGGCACCACTCCCACACTCAAGAGACTCTCCCACCACACTCGAGGGACTCTGGCACCACACCACACTCGAGGGACTCTGGCACCACTCCACACTCGAGGGACTCTGGCACCACACCACACTCGAGGTACTCTGGCACCACACCACACTCGAGGGACTCTGGCACCACACCACACTCGAGGGACTCTGGCACCACACCACACTCGAGGGACTCTGGCACCACACCACACTCGAGGTACTCTGGCACCACTCCCACACTCAAGAGACTCTCCCACCACACTCGAGGGACTCTCCCACCACACCACACTCAAGAGACTCTCCCACCACACCACACTCGAGGGACTCTGGCACCACTCCCACACACGAGGGACTCTGGCACCACTCCCACACACGAGGGACTCTGGCACCACTCCACACTCAAGAGACTCTCCCACCACACCACACTCGAGGGACTCTCCCACCACACCACACTCGAGGGACTCTCCCACCACACCACACTCAAGAGACTCTCCCACCACACCACACTCGAGGGACTCTCCCACCACACCACACTCAAGAGACTCTCCCACCACACCACACTCGAGGGACTCTCCCACCACACCACACTCGAGGGACTCTCCCACCACACCACACTCAAGAGACTCTCCCACCACACCACACTCGAGGGACTCTCCCACCACACCACACTCAAGAGACTCTCCCACCACACCACACTCGAGGGACTCTCCCACCACACCACACTCGAGGGACTCTCCCACCACACCACACTCAAGAGACTCTCCCACCACACCACACTCGAGGGACTCTCCCACCACACCACACTCAAGAGACTCTCCCACCACACCACACTCGAGGGACTCTCCCACCACACCACACTCAAGAGACTCTCCCACCACACCACACTCGAGGGACTCTGGCACCACTCCCACACACGAGGGACTCTGGCACCACTCCCACACTCGAGGGACTCTCCCACCACACCACACTCAAGGGACTCTGGCACCACTCCCACACACGAGGGACTCTGGCACCACTCCCACACACGAGGGACTCTGGCACCACACCACACCTAAACACACCCCAATAAAAACAACTCTACAAGAATATAACAGAAATCAGCATTTAAAGAAACAACAATTATCATCAATGACTGAAAGAGAGGAGGCAAGTTCCTCCCCGTAGAGTAACGCAGACACTGCTGCTGCTGCTGCTGGAGCAGCACTCCGGACCAGTGGCTTCTGCTGCTGGTCTGGCGACCGTGTGAGCACTCTGCTGGGGCAGGCGCTGGGGCAGGCGCTGGGCGTCCCCTATGGCAGGTAGGTCTTATTCCTCCCTCTGGTTGTCGAGGTCACAGGTTGACCATCTGTCACGGCCCGGTTCCAAGCATCGGTTTTAAAGTAATCATTTGTAGTGTTTGAAGGTCACTTTTTGTTCACTGGCAAAAGTTTGCAAGATAGACATTTTGAGTAATTTTCCTAGAGACGCAAAGTCTGCCTCGGTCTTATATATTTTAAAATTAAGTTTTATAGCGTAAATTATAACAAGCACCATTAATTATATGCACAGGCACCTAATATATATATATATATATATATATATATATATATATATATATATATATATATATATATATATATATATATATATATATATATATATATAAACACGAATTTTCACAGAACAATAAATAATTTTCATTAGTGTGTTAGAGTAAGCATAGAAAATGTATTATTAGGGAGCACCACAGGTGTTGGGTGGTAGACACGTCCTCCCCCCACAGGTGTTGGGTGGTAGACACGGCCTCCTCCACAGGTGTTGGGTGGTAGACACGGCCTCCTCCACAGGTGTTGGGTGGTAGACACGTCCTCCTCCACAGGTGTTGGGTGGTAGATACAGCCACCCCCACAGGTGTTGGATGGTAGACACGTCCTCCCCCACAGGTGATGGGTGGTAGACACGTCCTCCCCCACAGGTGTTGGGTGGTAGACACGTCCTCCCCCACAGGTGTTGGGTGGTAGACACGTCCTCCTCCACAGGTGTTGGGTGGTAGACACAGCCGCCCCCACAGGTGTTGGATGGTAGACACAGCCGCCCCCACAGGTGTTGGATGGTAGACACAGCCGCCCCCACAGATGTTGGGTGGTAGACACAGCCGCCCCCACAGGTGTTGGGTGGTAGACACAGCCGCCCCCACAGGTGTTGGGTGGTAGACACAGCCACCCCCACAGGTGTTGGGTGGTAGACACAGCCGCCCCCACAGGTGTTGGGTGGTAGACACAGCCGCCCCCACAGGTGTTGGGTGGTAGACACAGCCGCCCCCACAGGTGTTGGGTAGTAGACAGATGATCGGCTGTGAGGCCCACGAGCATGTATAGTCAACTGTGCATGATGGTCTAGCTGTTGATGCTTGCATGTTGCATGGCTCCGGTTGCACGCCCACAACCCCCTCCCCCCCCCCTCCGCCCGTGACCAACCAACCCCCTCCGCCCCACCCACCGCCCCAACCTCCAGCATCACGCCCACACCACCACCACCACGCCCACGCGCAGAGAGCAACGAGGGATGGGGAAAGGGGGGAGGGGTAAAGATTTTGTTATCAGTTATTATTAATATTTTTTTATGGGGGTTGATTTTTTTCGGGGGGGAGAGGGGGGGCGGGAGGGGGGGCGGGAGGGGGAGGAGTTAAGTGTTAGGTCTTCAGGTATTCCCGTTTTCTGTGTTTGCTTCTTTGAGTCCTTTTTTTCCTGGTGTCCGAGAAATAGTTGCCTAGTTAGGAGTCTAAGGTGATTCATTGGTAGTTGATTGACAGACAGCAGTGACAGCTACAGCTGACTCTCTCACATGTAGTTGGTGCACTCATGTACTCGCACACATGTACTCACAGTACCAGGTGACTACATACTCATAGCGTAGAGAGCTGAGTCACACCACGTGGTCATATTATGAGCAACTGAATGACAGTCATGACACACCTGGCTCACACACCTGGCTCACACACCTGGCTCACACACCCAGCGATCACACACCTGGCTGACACACCCAGCGATCACACACCCAGCCATCACACACCCAGCCATCACACACCTGTCTCACACACCCAGCCATCACACACCTGGCTCACACACACAGCCATCACACACCTGGCTGACACACCCAGCCATCACACACCTGGCTCACACACCAAGCCATCACACACCCAGCCATCACACACCTGGCTCACACTGCTGGCTGACACACCTAGCCATCACACACCTGGTTGACACACCCAGCCATCACACACCTGGCTGACACTGCTGGCTGACACACACAGCCATCACACACCTGGTTGACACACACAGCCATGGCACACCTGGCTGGCAAAAACATTCATGACACAGCTGGGGTGACAGTCATGACACACAGCTAGTTGACACACATTCATGACACAGCTGGCTGACACACACACAGTCATGGCTCAGCTGACACACACACAGTCATGGCTCAGCTGACACACACACACAGTCATGGCTCAGCTGACACACACACACATCCATGACACAGAAGACTGACACGGCTGACTGACACACAGTCATGACACAGGAGGCTGACACAGAGCCATGCCACACAGTTAACACACACATAGTTGATTGAAAGTTTTCTAAGAAAGTCGAGTGGTAATCTCTGAACCAAAGATGCCAATCATGAACTCTTAAACTGAGCTCTGAGAGCTCTCAGGGCTCCCTCAAAGCGCCCTCAGAGCTCAGGTATGCCAGAGACTGAACTGTCAACTGTGAAATGAGAGGTTGAACTTCACTCCTGAACTGTTCTGAAAAACTGTCAAGCTAACTGCGCAATTTAGAGCTGTCAAGTAGTCTGTCACTTGACGGGTGATGACAGGAGGCGGTGATGTGTCAAGGCTGTACCAACTTAACCAAAGCATCAGCCTCGTTTGTTCAACTTGAAGTACCCAAACTAAACTATGACATCTAGAATGGTGAACTTGTCACCGCTCAAGAGTCAATATGGCACTGCTGGACCATCAGGCTGATCTGATTGTTAGGCTGAAGTCAGGTCAAAGCTGTGATGGTCTTGCTGTCAGTTTACCTGGACCTGAACACAGCCTACTGCAGCTGCTGGACCTGAACACAGCCTACTGCAGCTGCTGGACCTGAACACAGCCTACTGCAGCTGTTGGACCTGAACACAGCCTACTGCAGCTGCTGGACCCGAACACAGCCTACTGCAGCTGTTGGACCTGAACACAGCCTACTGCAGCTGCTGGACCTGAACACAGCCTACTGCAGCTGTTGGACCCGAACACAGCCTACTGCAGCTGCTGGACCCGAACACAGCCTACTGCAGCTGCTGGACCCGAACACAGCCTACTGCAGCTGTTGGACCTGAACACAGCCTACTGCAGCTGTTGGATCCGAACACTGCCTACTGCAGCTGTTGGACCTGAACACAGCCTACTGCAGCTGCTGGACCCGAACACAGCCTACTGCAGCTGCTGGACCCGAACACAGCCTACTGCAGCTGCTGGACCCGAACACAGCCTACTGCAGCTGCTGGACCCGAACACAGCCTACTGCAGCTGCTGGACCCGAACACAGCCTACTGCAGCTGCTGGACCCGAACACAGCCTACTGCAGCTGCTGGACCCGAACACAGCCTACTGCAGCTGCTGGACCCGAACACAGCCTACTGCAGCTGTTGGACCCGAACACTGCCTACTGCAGCTGCTGGACCTGAACACAGCCTACTGCAGCTGCTGGACCCGAACACAGCCTACTGCAGCTGCTGGACCCGAACACAGCCTACTGCAGCTGTTGGACCCGAACACTGCCTACTGCAGCTGCTGGACCTGAACACAGCCTACTGCAGCTGCTGGACCCGAACACAGCCTACTGCAGCTGCTGGACCTGAACACAGCCTACTGCAGCTGCTGGACCTAAAAAGCTAGCTTCTTTTAGTATATTGAAGCACATCGAGAGTGTAATTACCTAAGTGTAGTTACAGGATGAGAGCTACGCTCGTGGTGTCCCGTCTTCCCAGCACTCTTTGTCGTGTGACTGCGTGTGTGTGTGTGTGTGTGTGTGTGTGTGTGTGTGTGTGTGTGTGTGTGTGTGTGTGTGTGCGCGCGCGTGTGTGTGCACGCGTGTCGGCAGTGATTCTTTTTTGTTTGTCGCAATTTTTCTGTGGCACGTTTTCAAACTTGTTTAAAATGAAATTTGGAACATATTTAGACGGTCCATTCCATGTGTGTACTTGTGACCTGCACACACACACACACACACACACACACACACACACACACACACACACACACACACACACACACACACACACACACACACACACACACACACGTATATATATAATATTTTGGTTAGGACCATGGCGTAGGTAAGAGTTTACCTATTTGATGTCTCCTTGCTCCTCCTGCGCTCCTTGGTTGGTACTTGTTCCTTTGTTGGCCTTGCTTAAGTAAACCACGAGACGATGCCTTGCATAAATGATTGTAGAGCAGAAACGAGCTGGGTACAAGTTAGCTAGGTGAGGGTGTGTGGGTAGAGGAGTTAGCGGTGCAGCGGGGCACCCAGCACAGGGCCTCATAGCCTCCTCACTCTGAAGGAAGACTGCTAGGGGGCCAGATTCACGACGCAGTTACGCAAGCACTTACGAACCTGGGACCAGATTCACGAAAGCACTTACGCAAGCACTTACGAACCTATACATCTATTCTTAATCTTTGGCGGCTTTGTTTCCAATTATTAAACAGTTAATGAGCACCGAAGCACCAGGAGGCTGTTTATAACAATAACAACAGTTGATTGGCAAGTTTTCATGCTTGTAAACTGTTTAATAAATGTAACCAAAGCCGTCAAAGATTGAGGAAAGATGTACACTTTCGTAAGCACTTGCGTAACTGCTTCGTGAATCTGGCTCCTGTACACCTTTTCTCAATCTTTGGCGGCTTTGTTTACAATTATTAAACAGTTAATGAGCTCGGAAGCACCAGGAGGCTGTTTATAACAATAACAACAGTTGATTGGCAAGTTGTCATGCTTGTAAACTGTTTAATATATGTAACCAAAGCCGTCAAAGATTGAGGAAAGATGTACACGTTCGTAAATACCTGTGTAAACTGCTTCGTGAATCTGGCTGCAGGACTGGTTTACCTTGCATGACTCGTGGGGACTGTTCACTCATGAACTATTATGAGTTGACGGTGATTCACATTGTGGTCGATAACTGCTCTTGATTCTCATAACATGACCCTTATTTAAGGATTCTAAAACTTTTCCTAGATTAGGATCATTATTTTTTGTCCAGTAGTTGTCATGCGCTGAGAGAGACTTTTATACATTTTTAAAGCACGGAACATAATGTTAAGGATGTAATTATTCCATTGGTGATTGACGCCTTGTTATAAGACCTGGTTTGTATCTTTAGAAAACAGTTATGAAATGTTATAGATTAATTATTTTCATAACTTAGTTATAAGATTTTCATTTAGCTGTAATTGATGATTATGTAATGGTAAGAGTCTTAAGTATTTATTGTGAATGGCTAAGCCTGGCCTCCATTAGAAGGGAGGCTGATAGCACCATTAACAAGACATAAGCCGCTCACTTAAAGCTTATATAGAGGTTAGATGAGTAACGATCCTCACGCATGTCTAACATTACTTAAAGTTAAGAGAGATATAAGTGCTTATGTTACACTTTACTGCCAAGTGCCTCCTCCCGAGGCACTCACAGTGGTGTTCACAAGGGCGCTCACTGGCACAATAACCTCTTAAGTGCTCAATTCACCAAGGGGCCTTAAGTAGAATGCTGAGAAGCGGCACCTGAGGTCCAGAGGTGTCCTCCTGCACCACCTCCTCCTCTATCTTATATCCAAGACGCTTCGCCACACACATGTAAGAAACAGCTTTGGCAAGAGTCTCGCGACACCAATATTAACCCCGTCTCCCCCCTCCCAAGCTGGATGTCACTTGGGCGGAGAAAATTACTTATAATAATAAATGAGTTATTGTTTTGATAATTTGATTGACTAGGAGGCGCCGCGGGAGACCCGAATAATGATGACAGCATTTCGTGTTGGATTGGCTACAAGACAGCAAAGATTGGCTACAAGACAGCACAGATTGGCTACAAGACAGCAAAGATTGGCTACAAGACAGCACAGATTGGCTACAAGACAGCAAAGATTGGCTACAAGACAGCACAGATTGGCTACAAGACAGCACAGATTGGCTACAAGACAGCACAGATTGGCTACAAGACAGCACAGATTGGCTACAAGACAGCACAGATTGGCTACAAGACAGCACAGATTGGCTACAAGACAGCACAGATTGGCTACAAGACAGCACAGATTGGCTACAAGACAGCACAGATTGGCTACAAGACAGCACAGATTGGCTACAAGACAGCACAGATTGGCTACAAGACAGCACAGATTGGCTACAAGACAGCACAGATTGGCTACAAGACAGCACAGATTGGCTACAAGACAGCACAGATTGGCTACAAGACAGCACAGATTGGCTACAAGACAGCAAAGATTGGCTACAAGACAGTAAAGATTGGCTACAAGACAGCAAAGATTGGCTACAATACAGCAAAGATTGGCTACAATACAGCAAAGATTGGCTACAAGACAGCAAAGATTGGCTACAAGACAGCACAGATTGGCTACAAGACAGTAAAGATTGGCTACAAGACAGCAAAATCAGGATATCTATCGGCACATAACCAATCACAGATTTGACTTGGATTATGTACAAAAAAGTCACTCATCCAGCAGATAACAAAGCCAACTAGTAACGAAAGTATTCTAGATCTGATCCTTACAAACAGTGAAGACATAATCAGGGAGATTACCATCTCGGATACGCCACATACTCAGATCACAAGCTCATTGAAGTGCAAACTAATACGAATACTCGTAATCGGCCTAAAACAATGATCAAGCGAGAGGAGTTATTCAATAAATTCAATTTTAATAAGTGGATAGACTGTGAAAACATTAACAGGGAACTTACGAACATTCAATGGGAAACTGTTCTATGTAATACAAATCCTACACAAGGAATAGGAACATCTGACTTCCGAAGCATATAATAAATGTCTGAAACGTGTTCCTACGAAATGAGGAAGAAAAAACGGCAAGCATTGCCGTTAAGCATACAAGAAAGAATCGTTAAGCATACACGACTCTCCCTATAAAGAAGGAATAATATAAACGGAAAGATTCCAGAAAATAAGCCTAGACTGAAGAGCTTGGACACGGGGGAGATACCAGAGGCGCTTAGAGCAGCAGACATAGCTCCTCTACACAAGGGAGGGAGCAAAGAATTGGCAAAGAATTATTGACCAATTATAGACAATCTAGGCCAGCATGGATTTAGAGCGGGAAGATCATGCCTCTCACAGCTACTTGACCATTACGACAAAATCACTGAGGTATTAGAAGAAAAACAGAATGCAGATGTGGCATACACGAACTTTGCAAAGCCGTTCGATAAATGTGACCACGGAGTGATAGCACATAAAATGAAGCAAAGTTTTCAGGTACGGTAAAAATTAGGATCTTAAACAAAATGCAGGTAAAAACACAATCAAATCTGCCCATAGTAGGAAAGCAGCATGTCAAGGATCTGGGAATAATGATGTCTGATGACCTAACGTTTAAGGAGTATAACCAAGCAAATATTGCGACAGCCAGAAAAATGATAGGATGGATTACGAGAACTTTCAAATCCAGGGATCCCATCACAATGGTTGTACTCTTCAAGTCACTTGTGTTGTCCCGTCTTGAGTACTGCTCAGTACTCGCTTCCCCCTTCAGAGCAGGAGAGATTGCTGAAATAGAGGGAATACAGGGAACATATACGGCACGCATAGACGAGATAAAGCACCTAAATTATTGGGATCGTCTCAAAGCTCTCCAAGTGTTCTCTCTAGAAAGGAGACGAGAGAGATACCAAATAATATACACATGGAAGATACTGGAGGGCCAAGTACCAACTCTACACAGTAAAATAACAACATAGTGGAGTGAACGATATGGAAGAAAATGCAGGATAGAACCAGTGAAGAGCAGAGGTGCCATAGGCACAATCAGAGAACACTGTATAAACATCAGAGGTCCGCGGTTGTTCAACGTCCTCCCAGCAAGTATGAGAAATATTGCGGAACAAAAGTGGACGTCTTCAGAGAAAACTGGATACAAGAAAACTATCTTGCAAAGACAGTATATATCCACCAACCGTGCTGTGGTGGATATGTTCCAGCTGGTCTTAGTGGTGTTCATCATGCACCAGCTGGTGCTGGTGGTGTTCATCATGCACCAGCTGGTGCTGGTGGTGTTCATCATGCACCAGCTGGTGCTGGTGGTGTTCATCATGCACCAGCTGGTGCTGGTGGTGTTCATCATGCACCAGCTGGTACTGGTGGTGTTCATCATGCACCAGCTGGTGCTGGTGGTGTTCATCATGCACCAGCTGGTGCTGGTGGTGTTCATCATGCACCAGCTGGTGCTGGTGACCTAGGAGAGGTTGGTGGCAGCATGACCTAGAGACTCCAGCTGGGACTGTGGTCTTGGGACACCAATTAATGTTGTCAGTGACCCTTATGTCGGAGGTGGAGTCCTCGACCTTCAAGTACCAGGTGGCGCAGGTAGTGAGCCTCACGTATTGAGTGGTGTTGGAGGGTGACCCTCAAGCAGTGTCTGGCCGTGAATGTGCGCCAGGAGGCATGTAATGTCTCGTACCATGGCTAGGAAGTAAGGATAGGTGACCTCTAAGTCACAAGGTAGGCTTCCGCCTTATTGCAATTCATTTTGCTTGATGTAATCCTTCATTTGAGAAAGCTGGGGTGTATACCAATGTTTTATTTAGTTGATAAGCATTCGTGGGTAAGGTTGTGTAAAGTAAAGGGTACTCACTCGCTGTGAGTGGTGGTGGTCGATGCATCTGCATGTATATATATATATACATATATATTACCTCATTCCTCCTGCTCCTCCTCCTCCTCCTTGCTTCAGTCGCCGCCTACCTCACTCTGGGTAGCGACATCTCCACGTGCATAGGTAGTGTTAGGTGCGACCAGTCCCGGCCGGGCGCACGCCCACTCGAAGTTCCGTGTCTAGGTTCAGTCCAGGACCACGGGCGAGGTCCTGCAGGTTCCACCAGGGTCCAGCGGGACCATAACCATGTCACCAGCAGAAGTAGTGCGGCGGCGGCGGGCCAGAGCACAGGGTCGGGGCACAGCCAGATGGGCAGGTCTTCTGCCTCGCCACAAACCTTCATGCTGGAATTGTGGAAACGTGTCAAGAGCCTGGCGTGGATTACTCTTAGTAGGGGGGAGAAGAGGGCGCTCTTAGGGGCCGTCTCGGCTTGCTGAACGTTTCCATCATTCCTTCTATGATGTTCTATTGCGCCACAGCCCACAGTACAGCCTCTACGTCCCCCTCAACTGTAGACATCACTCAGTAGCTTTACTACTTTTGTTTACTGAGGATTTAGATAGCGTGCTGAGCTTGGGCTGTGGCGTCAGCGATGTAGAAGAACATGTTCAACACACAATATTCGACAGACATCACAATTTGACAGTGACAAAGCACATGGACACGCAACGAGACAGAAGAAAAACAGAATAGTTGACGATCAACTCCTTCAACGTTACTAACATGACCTCATGACTAATTCACCTGAGTTAGGGCTCACCTTTTACAGGATAGTCACCGCTTCCATAAATGTATATAAAAAAGAAAACGTTATATAGGATGATAGAAAATGATGCGGCCAGGTTGATGTGTGAAGAGTAGTGACGAAGGAAGGTCTCACTCCGGACCACATAAGCCAGCTTACACCTACACCCGCCAGTAACTGGGTATAGTGTCCTGTGTACTGGAGGTGTAATGTGAGGACTGGCTTGAGTGTGGAGTAGTGGTTCCCGGGGGGAACGGTTTGTTGCTCTTGTTGTGGTCACAGGTAGCCATCATTACCCGGGGTGTGGGTTACCCCTAGACCATGCACGCGTGTGTGTGTGTGTGTGTGTGTGTGTGTGTGTGCGCGCGCGCGTGCGTGCGTGCGCGCGCGCGCTCACGCGCGTGTCCGTGTGTGCGTGTATGTGTCCGTGTGTGTGAGTGTGCGTGTGATAATATTTAACCAGTAAATGAGCTTTACTATACTGTAAAAAATAAATGCCTAAAACGATCACACATGCACTTAGTAAGACGGTTATTATGGCCACGAAGCACAAGTAGTTGTAAGAGGTGGCCAGGCTTTGATCACCTAGTTCACAACCCTCTTGCCTCTCCAGTTACGATGTCTGTGCCTCTTACCGCGATCATGGAGGCCAGCCTAGTAATTTACTGAACATCTTACGAGCTCCGAGGCGCTACTTAGTCGTCCATAACAATGATAACCTTAGGAGGAGAAGGGCCTCGTAGCGCTGCGCTGCTCGTAGACATAAATACGAACTAGGCCGCCGTGAGATAAGAGGTTGAGGTGTCTTAAGATGACGCGTTCTTCGTGAATGCGACAACTGGAATGCCCAGCTCTCCTAACATGGTAGTACTTACGGTAACTTTGCTGGAAATGACCGATATGTAGTGATGCACCACCAAGAACGTTGATTTTTGTCTTATTGAATATGGTCAAATGAGAAACTTTTTAACCACAACGTAAATATAAGAGCTAACCTAACCTAAGTTCTTCTAGCAACCCTAGGCCTATACTCTATCTCAGGCCAATTATAGTACATATATGTGTGCTATACTAGGCCTAGGAATATTTAAATTTGAATATTAGGTTTTTTCCAATAATATATAGTCGTAATGGCTTGGCGCTTTCCCCCGATAGTTCCCTTCCCTTCCCTTCCAATAATATAAAATGAGTAGTACAAAGCGTGCCGTACTGGGGCGCTGTAACTACATGTTGGTACTGTGGAGCAATAGTCACTATACGCACTGTCATGTGAGGAGGCTGGCTGGGTGCCGCGACAACAGGTGCTAGGCCTACATGGTGTCCAACACGTGTCATGAGGGCGTCGTAGCCGAGGTAGTGAACACGGGAACAGTACAGAGTGGGAGGTGGGTGAACGGGGGCGTTGTAGTGGGCCGCTTGAGTGCTCACCCAAGGGTTCGACCCTCCACCACGAACATCAGAATCATTCCACTTCTCTTTCCATTAAATTCCATGTCCCTCCCCTCCCCCCCCCCTTGCTAAAATCCAACCAGAAACACAGTTTTCCTGTTTAACATTGAGGTCCTTACCCGGTAAGGTGGGAATGACTGGTCCAGGTTGGGGGAGCTCGCTCCTATAGCGACCACCTCGACACAGCGGGACCACCCGCCCCCAGTCTCGCCCACCAAACGTACTACAAAGTCAACTTCATCAATTACACAGAAAACAAAACAAAAGAAGACTTTTACTTGTCACTGTTACGTTCAGTAGGTTACAGTACTCGCAGCAGTAGTAGTAGTAGGCATCTATCAGTCTCAGGAGACTATGGAGTTGTGCTCTGGTTGTGGGTCTGGAGTGGCCTCTCCAGGACGCAAAGCCAGGGTAGGGTGACACGGGGGAGAAGCTGTTACCCATGCAGCAAGTCCCCCCCCCCCTCTCCATGGCGCAAAGCCGGGGTAGGTAAGCCTGTGACCAAAGCCTGTTAGGGAGTCGAATACTCATAGCAGGGGTTGCAATTCTAGCCGTCTTGAGTCTGGTTATAATTCAACCTATTATCCTGAAATACTTATGGTGACTGCTAGGTCCATAGGGCCTATATGTAGTGATGCTCCGCCGGCAAATCACTTTTTGTACTTATAATTTTATAGCGGCCGGAAAAATTACATTTCAAAAAATCAAACAGAAATATTGGTAGGCCGAGTATACGACACATGTGTACAGTGTTACTAGGATAGTCAGCATTAGGCCTGGGAGTGATACCAGAAGATAGCAAGGTCAGCTCTTAAATTTTTGTTGCGGCTAAAAGAAAGTTTACTGTTGGTCCAAATTCAATAATACAAAAGTAAACTTTCTGGTGATCCATCACAATATTACTTACGACCAAATAGTCACTATAAGTACTATCATGTTAGGACGATAAGTTCTAGTAGTTAGTGGTGAAAGATCGTTTAGGTTCACATAGTACATAGCCCCGGATGAGGACATTACTGTAAC
The DNA here is from genome assembly GCF_040958095.1 of Procambarus clarkii. Taxonomy (NCBI): domain Eukaryota; kingdom Metazoa; phylum Arthropoda; class Malacostraca; order Decapoda; family Cambaridae; genus Procambarus; species Procambarus clarkii. Next base: position 29,136,885 of record NC_091211.1, on the reverse strand, counting down.
TAGTTCCTTGGGTTCAGAGGATCCTTTGTCAGGGTTCATCAAGGTTCACTAAGGTTCACTAGCCTGGGTCGTTACATTCCACGAGTCATGACTCAAGGTTTATTAAAGACAGGAGTTCTACGGAAAGATTTTAAATAATTTAATATCTTTAACAACTAAGGTTCAAATTGCTCACAGATATCGATGGTTCATAACCCTTAGAAGCTCCAGGGCACACACTTGGTTGTGAAGGAGAGTGTTCAGGACAGTTGGTAGTGAGGGAGAGTGTTCAGGACAGTTGATAGTGAGGGAGAGTGTTCAGGACAGTTGGTAGTGAGGGAGAGTGTTCAGGACAGTTGATAGTGAGGGAGAGTGTTCAGGACAGTTGGTAGTGAGGGAGAGTGTTCAGGACAGTTGGTAGTGAGGGAGAGTGTTCAGGACAGTTGATAGTGAGGGAGAGTGTTCAGGACAGTTGGCAGTGAGGGAGAGTGTTCAGGACAGTTGGTAGTGAGGGAGAGTGTTCAGGACAGTTGATAGTGAAGGAGACTGTTCAGGACAGTTGGTAGTGAGGGAGAGTGTTCAGGACAGTTGGTAGTGAGAGAGAGTGTTCAGGACAGTTGGTAGTGAGGGAGAGTGTTCAGGACAGTTGATAGTGAGGGAGAGTGTTCAGGACAGTTGGTAGTGAGGGAGAGTGTTCAGGACAGTTGATAGTGAGGGAGAGTGTTCAGGACAGTTGGTAGTGAAGGAGAGTGTTCAGGACAGTTGGTAGTGAGGGAGTGTTCAGGACAGTTGATAGTGAGGGAGAGTGTTCAGGACAGTTGGCAGTAAGGGAGAGTGTTCAGGACAGTTGGCAGTGAGGGAGAGTGTTCAGGACAGTTGATAGTGAGGGAGAGTGTTCAGGACAGTTGGTAGTGAGGGAGAGTGTTCAGGACAGTTGGTAGTGAGGGAAAGTGTTCAGGACAGTTGGTAGTGAGGGAGAGTGTTCAGGACAGTTGGTAGTGAGGGAAAGTGTTCACGACAGTTGGTAGTTAGGGAGAGTGTTCAGGACAGTTGGTAGTTAGGGAGAGTGTTCAGGACAGTTGGTAGTGAGGGAGAGTGTTCAGGACAGTTGGTAGTGAGGGAGAGTGTTCAGGACAGTTGGTAGTGAGGGAAAGTGTTCACGACAGTTGGTAGTGAGGGAGAGTGTTCAGGACAGTTGGTAGTTAGGGAGAGTGTTCAGGACAGTTGGTAGTTAAGGAGAGTGTTCAGGACAGTTGGTAGTTAGGGAGAGTGTTCAGGACAGTTGGTAGTTAAGGAGAGTGTTCAGGACAGTTGGTAGTTAGGGAGTGTGTTCAGGACAGTTAGTAGTGAGGGAGAGTGTTCAGGACAGTTGATAGTGAGGGAGAGTGTTCAGGACAGTTGGTAGTTAGGGAGAGTGTTCAGGACAGTTGGTAGTGAGGGAGAGTGTTCAGGACAATTGATAGTGAGGGAGAGTGTTCAGGACAGTTGATATTGAGGAGAGTGTTCAGGACAGTTGGTAGTGAGGGAGAGTGTTCAGGACAGTTAGTTGCTAGGGAGTGTGTTCAGGACAGTTAATAGTGAGGGAGAGTGTTCAGGACAGTTGATAGTGAGGGAGAGTGTTCAGGACAGTTGATAGTGAGGGAGAGTGTTCAGGACATTTGTTAGTGAAGTCGAGTTTCCAAGACAGTTGATAGCGAGGGAGAGTGTTCAGGACAGTTAGTTGCTAGGGAGTGTGTTCAGGACAGTTGATAGTGAGAAGAATGTTCAGGACAGTTGATAGTGAAAGAGTGTGTTCAGGACAGTTAGTAGTGAGGAAGAGTGTTCAGGACAGTTGGTAGTGAGGAGAGTGTTCAGGACAGTCGATAGTGAGAAGAATGTTCAGGACAGTTGATAGTGAAAGAGTGTGTTCAGGACAGTTGGTAGTGAGGAGAGTGTTCAGGACAGTTGGTAGTGAGGAGAGTGTTCAGGACAGTCGATAGTGAGAAGAATGTTCAGGACAGTTGATAGTGAAAGAGTGTGTTCAGGACAGTTGGTAGTGAGGAAAATTGTTCAGGACAGATGGTAGTGAGGAAAATTGTTCAGGACATTGCTAGTGAAGGAGAGTGTTCAGGACAGTTGGTAGTGAAAGAGAGTGTTCAGGACAGTTGGTAGTGAAGGAGAGTTCAGGACATTGGTAGTGAAGGAGAGTGTTCAGGACAGTTGGTAGTGAATGAGAGTGTTCAGGACAGTTGATAGTGAGGTAAAGTGCTCAGGACAGTTGGGAGTGAAGGAGAGGTTCAGGACAATTGGTAGTGAAGAAGAGTGTTCAGGACAGTTGATAGTGAGGAGAATGTTCAGGACAGTTGATAGTGAAGGAGAGTGTTCAGGACAGTTGATAGTAAGGGAGAGTGTTCAGGACAGTTAGTAGTGAGGAGAGTGTTCAGGACAGTTGATAGTGAAGGAGAGTGTTCAGGACAGTTGATAGTAAGGGAGAGTGTTCAGGACAGTTAGTAGTGAAGGAGAGTGTTCAGGACAGTTGATATGGAGGAGAGTGTTCAGGACAGTTAGTAGTGAAGAAGAGTGTTCAGGACAATTTATAGTGAGGGAGAGTGTTCAGGACAATTTATAGTGAGGGAGAAGGTTTAGGACAGTTAGTAGTGAGGAGAGTGTTCAGGACAGTTGATAGTGAAGGAGAGTGTTCAGGACAATTTATAGTGAGGGAGAAGGTTTAGGACAGTTAGTAGTGAGGAGAGTGTTCAGGACAGTTGATAGTGAAGGAGAGTGTTCAGGACAGTTAATAGTAAGGGAGAGTGTTCAGGACAGTTGATAGTGAAGGAGAGTGTTCAGGAGAGTTGATAGTGAGGGAGTGTGTTCAGGACAGTTAGTAGTGAGGGAGAGTGTTCAGGACAGTTGGTAGTGTGGAAGAGTGTTCAGGACATATAATAGTGAGGAGAGTGTTCAGGACAGTTGATAGTGAGTGTTCAGGACAGTAGTGAGGGAGTGTGTTCAGGAGAGTTGATAGTGAGAAGAGTGTTCAGGACAGTTGGTAGTGAGGGAGAGTGTTCAGGACAGTAGGTAGTGAGGGAGAGTGTTCAGGACAGTTAGTAGTTAGGGAGAGTGTTCAGGACAGTTGGTAGTGAGAGAGAGTGTTCAGGACAGTTGGTAGTGAGGGAGAGTGTTCAGGACAGTTGATAGTGAAGGAGAGTGTTCAGGACAGTTAATAGTAAGGGAGAGTGTTCAGGACAGTTGATAGTGAAGGAGAGTGTTCAGGAGAGTTGATAGTGAGGGAGTGTGTTCAGGACAGTTAGTAGTGAGGGAGAGTGTTCAGGACAGTTGGTAGTGTGGAAGAGTGTTCAGGACATATAATAGTGAGGAGAGTGTTCAGGACAGTTGATAGTGAGTGTTCAGGACAGTAGTGAGGGAGTGTGTTCAGGAGAGTTGATAGTGAGAAGAGTGTTCAGGACAGTTGGTAGTGAGGGAGAGTGTTCAGGACAGTAGGTAGTGAGGGAGAGTGTTCAGGACAGTTAGTAGTTAGGGAGAGTGTTCAGGACAGTTAGTAGTTAGGGAGAGTGTTCAGGACAGTTGATAGTGAGGAGAGTGTTCAGGACAGTTGGTAGTTAAGGAGAGTGTTCAGGACAGTTGGTAGTGAGGGAGAGTGTTCAGGACAGTTGGTAGTGAGGGAGAGTGTTCAGGACAGTTGATATTGAGGAGAGTGTTCAAGACAGTTGGTAGTGAGGAAGAGTGTTCAGGACAGTTGATAGTGAGGAGAGCGTTCAGGACAGCTGGTAGTGCGGGAGAGTGTTCAGGACAGTTGGTTGTGAGGGAGAGTGTTCAGAACAGTTGGTAGTCAGGGAGAGTGTTCAGGACAGTTGGTAGTGAGGGAGAGTGTTCAGGACAGTTGGTGGTGAGGGAGAGTATTCAGGACAGTTGGTAGTGAGGGAGAATATTCAGGACAGTTGGTAGTGAGGGAGAGTGTTCAGGACAGTAGGTAGTTAGGGAGAGTGTTCAGGACAGTTGATAGTGAGGAGAGTGTTCAAGACAGTTAGTAGTGAGGAAGAGTGTTCAGGACAGTTGATAGTGAGGAGAGCGTTCAGGACAGCTGGTAGTGCGGGAGAGTGTTCAGGACAGTTGGTTGTGAGGGAGAGTGTTCAGGACAGTTGGTAGTTAAGGAGAGTGTTCAGGACAGTTGGTAGTGAGGGAGAGTGTTCAGGACAGTTGGTAGTGAGGGAGAGTGTTCAGGACAGTTGATATTGAGGAGAGTGTTCAAGACAGTTGGTAGTGAGGAAGAGTGTTCAGGACAGTTGATAGTGAGGAGAGCGTTCAGGACAGCTGGTAGTGCGGGAGAGTGTTCAGGACAGTTGGTTGTGAGGGAGAGTGTTCAGGACAGTTGGTAGTCAGGGAGAGTGTTCAGGACAGTTGGTAGTGAGGGAGAGTGTTCAGGACAGTTGGTGGTGAGGGAGAGTATTCAGGACAGTTGATAGTGAGGAGAGTGTTCAAGACAGTTGGTAGTGAGGGAGAGTGTTCAGGACATTTGGTGGTGAGGGAGTGTGTTCAGGAAAGTTGGTAGTGAGGGAGAGTGTTCAGGACAGTTGATAGTGAGAAAAAGTGTTCAGTACAGTTCGTAGTGAGGAGAGTGTTCAGGACAGTGGGTAGTGAGGAGAGTATTCAGGACAGTTAGTAGTGAAGGAGTGTGTTCAGGACAGTTGATAGTGAGGAGAGTGTTCAGGACAGGTAGTAGTGAAGGAGAGTGTTCAGGACAGTTGGGAGTGAAGGAGAGTGTTCAGGACAGTTGGTAGTGAAGGAGAGTGTTCAGGACAGTTGGTAGTGAAGGAGAGTGTTCAGGACAGTTGGTAGTGAGGGAGAGTGTTCAGGACAGTTGGTAGTGAGGGAGAGTGTTCAGGACAGTTGGTAGTGAGGGAGAGTGTTCAGGGCAGTTGGTAGTGAGGGAGAGTGTTCAGGACAGTTGATAGTAAGGAGAGTGTTCAGGACAGTAGGTAGTTAGGGAGAGTGTTCAGGACAGTTGGTAGTGAGGAAAAGTGCTCAGAACAGTTGGATGTGAGGAAAAGTGTTCAGGACAGTTGGAAGTGAGGAAAAGTGTTCAGGACAGTTGGTAGTGAGGGAGAGTGTTCAGGACAGTTGGAAGTGAGGGAGAGTGTTGAGGACAGTGGGTAGTGAAGGAGTGTGTTCAGGACAGTTGGTAGTGAGGGAGAGTGTTCAGGACAGTTGGTAGTGAGGGAGAGTGTTCAGGACAGTTGGTAGTGAGGGAGTGTGTTCAGGAGAGTTAGTTGTAAGGGAGTGTGTTCAGGACAGTTAGTAGTGAGGGAGAGTGTTCAGGACACTTCATATGGAGGAGAGTGTTCAGGACTGTTGGTAGTGAGGGAGAGTGTTCAGGACCGTTTGAAGTGAAGGAGTGTTCAGGACTGTTGGTAGTGAGGGAGAGTGTTCAGGACAGTTGGTAGTGAGGGAGAGTGTTCAGGACAGTTGGTAGTGATGGAGAGTGTTCAGGACAGTGGGTAGTGAGGGAGAGTGTTCAGGACAGTTGATAGTGAGGAGAGTGTTCAGGACAGTTAGTAGTGAGGGAGTGTGTTCAGGAGAGTTAGTTGTAAGGGAGTGTGTTCAGGACAGTTAGTAGTGAGGGAGAGTGTTCAGGAGAGTTAGTTGTAAGAGAGTGTGTTCAGGACAGCGGATAGTGAGGGAGAGTGTTCAGGACAGTTGGTAGTGAGGGAGAGTGTTCAGGACAGTTGGTAGTGAGGGAGAGTGTTCAGGACAGTGGGTAGTTAGGGAGAGTGTTCAGGACAGTTGGTAGAGAGGGAGAGTGTTTAGGACATTTGTTAGTGAGGAAGAGTGTTCAGGACAGTTGGTAGTGAGGGAGAGTGTTCAGGACAGTGGTAGTGAGGAATAGTGTTCAGGACAGTAGGTAGTGAGGGAGAGTGTTCAGAACAGTTGATAGTGAAGGAGAGTGTTCAGGACAGTTGATAGTGAAGGAGAGTGTTCAGGAGAGTTGATATTGAGGAGAGTGTTCAGTACAGTTAGTAGTTAGGGAGAGTTTTCAGGACAGTTGGTAGTTAGGGAGAGTGTTCAGGACAGTTGATAGTGAAGGAGAGTGTTCAGGACAGTTGATAGTGAAGGAGAGTGTTCAGGAGAGTTGATATTGAGGAGAGTGTGCAGGACAGTTGGTAGTTAGGGAGAATTTTCAGGACAGTTGGTAGCGAGGGAGAGTGTTCAGGGCACTTAGTAGTGAGGGAGAGTGTTCAGGACAGTGGGTAGTGAGGGAGAGTGTTCAAGACAGTTTGTAGTGAGGGAGAGTGTTCAGGACAATTGGTAGTAAGGGAGAGTGTTCAGTACAGTGGGTAGTGAGGGAGAGTGTTCAGGACAGTGGGTAGTGAGGGAGAGTGTTCAGGACAGGTGGTAGTGAGGGAGAGTGTGCAGGACATTTGGTGGTGAGGGAGAGTGTTCAGGACAGTTGGTAGTGAGGGAGAGTGTTCAAGACAGTTGGTAGTGAGGGAGAGTGTTCAGGACAGTTTGTAGTGTGGAAGAGTGTTCAGGACAGTGGGATCGTGAGGGAGAGTGTTCAGGACAGTTGGTAGTGAGGGAGAGTGTTCAGGACAGTTGGTAGTGAGGGAGAGTGTTCGGGACAGTTAGTAGTGTGGAAGAGTGTTCAGGACAGCGGGATCGTGAGGGAGAGTGTTCAGGACAGTTGGTAGTGAGGGAGAGTGTTCAGGGCAGTTGATAGTGAGGAGAGTGTTCAGGACAGTTGGTAGTGAGGGAGAGTGTTCAGGACAGTAGGTAGTGAGGGAGAGTGTTCAGGACAGTGGGTAGTGAGGGAGAGTGTTCAGGACAGTTGGTAGTTAGGAAGAGTGTTCAGGACAGTGGGTAGTGAGGGAGAGTGTTCAGGACAGTAGGCAGTGAGGGAAAGTGTTAAGGACAGTGTGTAGTGAGGGAGAGTGTTCAGAACAGTTGATAGTGAGGAGTGTTCAGGTAAGAAGGCAGTGAGGGAGAGTGTTCAGGACAGTTGGAAGTGAGGGAGAGTGTTCAGGACAGTTGGTAGTTAAGGAGAGTGTTCATGACAGTGAGTTGTGTGGAAGAGTGTTCAGGACAGTGGGTAGTGAGTGAGAGTGTTCAGGACAGTTGGTAGTGAGGGAGAGTGTTCAGGACAGTTGGTAGTGAGGGAGATTGTTCAGGACAGAAAATAATTAGGGAGAGTGTTCAAGACAGTTAATAATTAGGGAGAGTGTTCAGGACAGTGAGTAGTGAGGAAAAGTGTTCAGGACAGTTGGTAGTGAGGGAGAGTGTTCAGGACAGTGAGTAGTGAGGAAAGGTGTTCAGGACAGTTGGTAGTGAGGAAAAGTGTTCAGGACAGTTGATAGTGAAGGAGAGCGTTCAGGACAGTTGATAGTAAGAGAGAGTGTTCAGGACAGTTGATAGTGAGGAGAGTGTTCAGGACAGTTGATAGTGAGGAGAGTGTTCAAGACAGTTGATAGTGAGGAGAGTGTTCAGGACAGTTGGTAGTGAAGGAGAGTGTTCAGGACAGTTGATAGTGAGGGAGTGTTCAGGACATTTGGTAGTGAGGGAGAGTGTTTAGGGCAGTTGATGGTGAAAGAGAGTGTGCAGGACAGTATTTAGTGAGGGAGAGTGTTCAGGACAGTTGGTAGTGAGGGAGAGTGTTCAGGACAGTTGGTAGTGATGGAGAGTGTTCAGGACAGTGGGTAGTGAGGGAGAGTGTTCAGGACAGTTGATAGTGAGGAGAGTGTTCAGGACAGTTAGTAGTGAGGGAGTGTGTTCAGGAGAGTTAGTTGTAAGGGAGTGTGTTCAGGACAGTTAGTAGTGAGGGAGAGTGTTCAGGAGAGTTAGTTGTAAGAGAGTGTGTTCAGGACAGCGGATAGTGAGGGAGAGTGTTCAGGACAGTTGGTAGTGAGGGAGAGTGTTCAGGACAGTTGGTAGTGAGGGAGAGTGTTCAGGACAGTGGGTAGTTAGGGAGAGTGTTCAGGACAGTTGGTAGAGAGGGAGAGTGTTTAGGACATTTGTTAGTGAGGAAGAGTGTTCAGGACAGTTGGTAGTGAGGGAGAGTGTTCAGGACAGTGGTAGTGAGGAATAGTGTTCAGGACAGTAGGTAGTGAGGGAGAGTGTTCAGAACAGTTGATAGTGAAGGAGAGTGTTCAGGACAGTTGATAGTGAAGGAGAGTGTTCAGGAGAGTTGATATTGAGGAGAGTGTTCAGTACAGTTAGTAGTTAGGGAGAGTTTTCAGGACAGTTGGTAGTTAGGGAGAGTGTTCAGGACAGTTGATAGTGAAGGAGAGTGTTCAGGACAGTTGATAGTGAAGGAGAGTGTTCAGGAGAGTTGATATTGAGGAGAGTGTTCAGGACAGTTGGTAGTTAGGGAGAATTTTCAGGACAGTTGGTAGCGAGGGAGAGTGTTCAGGGCACTTAGTAGTGAGGGAGAGTGTTCAGGCCAGTGGGTAGTGAGGGAGAGTGTTCAAGACAGTTTGTAGTGAGGGAGAGTGTTCAGGACAATTGGTAGTAAGGGAGAGTGTTCAGTACAGTGGGTAGTGAGGGAGAGTGTTCAGGACAGTGGGTAGTGAGGGAGAGTGTTCAGGACAGGTGGTAGTGAGGGAGAGTGTGCAGGACATTTGGTGGTGAGGGAGAGTGTTCAGGACAGTTGGTAGTGAGGGAGAGTGTTCAAGACAGTTGGTAGTGAGGGAGAGTGTTCAGGACAGTTTGTAGTGTGGAAGAGTGTTCAGGACAGTGGGATCGTGAGGGAGAGTGTTCAGGACAGTTGGTAGTGAGGGAGAGTGTTCAGGACAGTTGGTAGTGAGGGAGAGTGTTCGGGACAGTTAGTAGTGTGGAAGAGTGTTCAGGACAGCGGGATCGTGAGGGAGAGTGTTCAGGACAGTTGGTAGTGAGGGAGAGTGTTCAGGGCAGTTGATAGTGAGGAGAGTGTTCAGGACAGTTGGTAGTGAGGGAGAGTGTTCAGGACAGTAGGTAGTGAGGGAGAGTGTTCAGGACAGTGGGTAGTGAGGGAGAGTGTTCAGGACAGTTGGTAGTTAGGAAGAGTGTTCAGGACAGTGGGTAGTGAGGGAGAGTGTTCAGGACAGTAGGCAGTGAGGGAAAGTGTTCAGGACAGTGTGTAGTGAGGGAGAGTGTTCAGAACAGTTGATAGTGAGGAGTGTTCAGGTAAGAAGGCAGTGAGGGAGAGTGTTCAGGACAGTTGGAAGTGAGGGAGAGTGTTCAGGACAGTTGGTAGTTAGGGAGAGTGTTCATGACAGTGAGTTGTGTGGAAGAGTGTTCAGGACAGTGGGTAGTGAGTGAGAGTGTTCAGGACAGTTGGTAGTGAGGGAGAGTGTTCAGGACAGTTGGTAGTGAGGGAGATTGTTCAGGACAGAAAATAATTAGGGAGAGTGTTCAAGACAGTTAATAATTAGGGAGAGTGTTCAGGACAGTGAGTAGTGAGGAAAAGTGTTCAGGACAGTTGGTAGTGAGGGAGAGTGTTCAGGACAGTGAGTAGTGAGGAAAGGTGTTCAGGACAGTTGGTAGTGAGGAAAAGTGTTCAGGACAGTTGATAGTGAAGGAGAGCGTTCAGGACAGTTGATAGTAAGAGAGAGTGTTCAGGACAGTTGATAGTGAGGAGAGTGTTCAGGACAGTTGATAGTGAGGAGAGTGTTCAAGACAGTTGATAGTGAGGAGAGTGTTCAGGACAGTTGGTAGTGAAGGAGAGTGTTCAGGACAGTTGATAGTGAGGGAGTGTTCAGGACATTTGGTAGTGAGGGAGAGTGTTTAGGGCAGTTGATTGTGAAAGAGAGTGTGCAGGGCAGTATTTAGTGAGGGAGAGTGTTCAGGACAGTTGGTTGTGAGGGAGAATGTTCAGGCCAGTTTGTAGTGAGGGAGAGTGTTCAGGACAAATGGTAGTGAGGGACAGTGTTCAGGCCAGTTGGTAGTGAGGAAAAGTGTTCAGGACAGTTGTTTGTGAAGAAAAGTTTTCAGGACAGTTGGTACTGAGGGAGAGTGTTCAGGAAAGTTGGTAGTGAGGGAGAGTGTTAAGCACAGTTGATAATGAGGAGAGTGTTCAGGACAGTTGATAGTGAGGGAGTGTTTAGGACAGTTGGTAGTGAGGGAGAGTGTTCAGGACTGTTGATGGTGAGGGAGAGTGTTCAGGACAGTTGATAGTAAGGCAGAATGTTCATGACAGTTGGTAGTGAAGGAGAGTGTTCAGGACTGTTAGAAGTGAGGGAGTGTGTTCAGGACAGTTGATGGTGAGGAGAGTGTTCAGGATAGTGGGTAGTGATGGTGAGTGTTCAGGACAGTTGATAGTGAGGGAGTGTTTAGGACAGTTGGTAGTGAGGGAGAGTGTTCAGGACTGTTGATGGTGAGGGGGAGTGTTCAGGACAGTTGATAGTGAGGCAGAATGTTCATGACAGTTGGTAGTGAAGGACAGTGTTCAGGACTGTTAGAAGTAAGGGAGAGTGTTCAGGACAGTTGATGGTGAGGAGAGTGTTCAGGATAGTGGGTAGTGATGGTGAGTGTTCAGGACAGTTAGTAGTGAGGGAAAGTGTTCATGACAGTTAGTAGTGAGGGAGAGTGTTCAGGACAGATAATTGTGAGGAGGGTGTTCAGGACAGTGGGCAGTGAGAGTGAGTGTTCAGGACAGTGGGTAGTAAGGGAGAGTGTTCAGCACAGTTGATAGTGAGGAGAGTGTTCAGGACAGTTGGTAATGAGAGAGTGTTCAATATAGTTGGTAGTGAGGGAGAGTGTTCAGGACAGTTGATGGTGAAAGAGTGTTCAGGACAGATGGGAGTGAGGAAGAGTGTTCAGGACAGATGATAGTGAGGAGAGTGTTCAGGACAGATGATAGTGAGGAGAGTGTTCAGGACAGATGATAGTGAGGAGAGTGTTCAGGACAGTTGGTAGTGAGGGACAGTGTTCAGGCCAGTTAGTAGTGAGGGAGAGTGTTTAGGACAGTTGATAGTGAAGAGTGTGTTCAGGACAGTGGGTAGAGATGAAGAGTGTTCAGGACAGTTGGTAGTGAGGAAAAGTGTTCTGGACAGTTGGTAGTGAGGGAGAGTGTTCAGGACAGTTAGAAATGATGGAGAGTGTTCAGGTCAGTAAGTTGTGAGGGACAGTGTTCAGAACAGTTGGAAATGGAAAAAGTGCTCAGGACAATTTGTAGTGAAGGAGAGTGTTCAGAACAGTTAGTAGTGAGGAGAGTGTTCAGGACAGTTGGAAGCGAAAAAGAGTGTTCAGTAGAGTTTGTAGTGAAGGAGAGTGTTCGGGACAGTTGGTAGTGGGGGAGAGGGTTCAGGACAGTTGGTAGTGAGGAAATGTGTTCAGGACAGTTGGTAGTGAGAAAGAGAGTTCAGGACAGTGGGTAGTGATGGTGAGTGTTCAGGACAGTTGGTAATGACGGAAAGTGTTCATGACAGTTAGTAGTGAGGGAGAGTGTTCAGGACAGATAATTGTGAGGAGGGTGTTCAGGACAGTGGGCAATGAGAGTGAGTGTTCAGGACAGTGGGTAGTAAGGGAGAGTGTTCAGGACAGTTGATAGTGAGGAGAGTGTTCAGGACAGTTGGTAGTGAGAGAGAGTGTACAGGACAGTTGGAAGCGAAAGAGTGTTCAGTAGAGTTTGTAGTGAAGGAGAGTGTTCAGGACAGTTGATAGTGAGGGAGTGTTCAATACAGTTGGTAGTGAGGGAGAGTGTTCAGGACAGTTGATGGTGAAAGAGTGTTCAGGATAGTTGATAGTGAGGAGTGTGTTCAGGACAATTGGTAGTGAGGGAGAATGTTCAGGACAGTTAGTAGTGAAGGAGTGTGTTCAGGACAGTGGGTAGTGAGGGAGAGTGTTCAGGACAGTTAATAGTTAAGGAGAGTGTTCAGGACACCTGGTGGTGAGGGAGAGTGTTCATGGCAGTTGGTAGTGAGGGAGAGTGTTCAGGACAGTGGGTACTGAGGGAGAGTGTTCAGGACAGTGGGTAGTAAGGGAGAGTATTCAGGATAGTTGGTAGTGAGGGAGAATGTTCAGGATAGTTAGTAGTGAGGGAGAGTGTTCAGGACAGTGAGTTGTAAGGGAGAGTGTTCAAGACAGTTGATAGTGAGGAGAGTGTTCAGGACAGTTGGTAGTGAGAGAGTTTACAGGACAGTTGGAAGCGAGGAAGAGAGTACAGGAGAGTTGGTAGTGAAGGAGAGTGTTCAGGACAGTTGATAGTGAGGGAGTGTTCAGGACATTTGGTAGTGAGGGAGAGTGTTCAGGGCAGTTGATGGTGAAAGAGAGTGTGCAGGACAGTATTTAGTGAGGGAGAGTGTTCAGGCCAGTTTGTAGTGAGGGAGAATGTTCAGGACAGTTGATAGTGAAGAGTGTGTTCAGGACAGTGGGTAGAGATGAAGAGTGTTCAGGACAGTTGGTAGTGAGGAAAAGTGTTCTGGACGGTTGGTAGTGAGGGAGAGTGTTGAGGACATTTGGTGGTGAGGGAGAGTGTTCAGTACAGTTCGTAGTGAGGAAAAGTGTTCAGGACAGTTGGTAGTGAGGGAGAGTGTTCAGGACAGTACGTAGTGAGGAAAAGTGTTCAGGACAGTTGGTAGTGAGGAAATGTGTTCATGACAGTTAGTAGTGAGGGAGAGTGTTCAGGACAGATAATTGTGAGGAGGGTGTTCAGGACAGTGGGCATTGAGAGTGAGTGTTCAGGACAGTGGGTAATAAGGGAGAGTGTTCAGGACAGTTGATAGTAAGGAGAGTGTTCAGGAAAGTTGGTAGTGAGAGAGAGTGTACAGGACAGTTGGAAGCGAAAAAGAGTGTTCAGTAGAGTTTGTAGTGAAGGAGAGTGTTCAGGACAGTTAATAGTGAGGGAGTGTTCAATACAGTTGGTAGTGAGGGAGAGTGTTCAGGACAGTTGATGGTGAAAGAGTGTTCAGGACAGATTGGAGTGAAGGAGAGTGTTCAGGACAGATGGGAGTGAGGGAGAGTGTTCAGGACAGATGATAGTGAGGAGAGTGTTCAGGACAGTTGGTGGTGAGGGACAGTGTTCAGGCCAGTTGGTAGTGAGGGAGAGTTTTCATGACAGTTGATAGTGAGGAGAGTGTTCATGACAGTTGGTAGTGAAGGGGAGTGTTCCCAACAATTTGTAGTTAGGGAGAGTGTTCAGGAAAGTTGGTAGTTAGGGAGAGTGTTCAGGAAAGTTGGTAGTTAGGGAGTGTTCAGGACTGTAGGTAGTGAGAAAAAGTGTTCAGGACAGTTGGTAGTTAGGGAGAGTATTCAGGACAGTTGGTAGTTAGGGAGAGTGTTCATGGCAGTTAGTAGTGTGGAAGAGTGTTCAGGACAGTGGATAGTGAGGGAGAGTGTTCAGGACAGTTGGTAGTGAGGGAGAGTGTTCAGGACAGTTGGTAGTGAGGGAGAGTGTTCAAGACATTTGGTAGTGAAGGAGTGTGTTCAGGACAGTTGGTAGTTAGGGAGAGTGTTCATGACAGTAGTGTGGAAGAGTGTTCAGGACAGTGGGTAGTGAGGGAGAGTGTTCAGGACAGTTGGTAGTGAGGGAGTGTGTTCAGGACAGTTGGTAGTGAGGGAGAGTGTTCAGGACAGTTGGTAGTGAGGGAGAGTGTTCAGGACAGTTGGTAGTGAGGGAGAGTGTTCAGGACAGTTGGAAGTGAGGGAGAGTGTTCAGGACAGTTGGTAGTGAGGGAGTGTGTTCAGAACAGTTGATAGTGAGGAGAGTGTTCAGGACAGTGGGTAGTGAGGGAGTGTGTATAGGACAGTTGGTAGTAAGGGAGAGTTTTCAGGACAGTTGGTAGTGAGGGAGTGTGTTCAGAACAGTGGGTAGTGAGGGAGTGTGTTCAGGACAGTTGGTAGTGAGGGAGAGTGTTCAGGATAGTAGGTAGTTAGGGAGTGTGTTCATGACAGAAGTGTGGAAGAGTGTTCAGGACAGTTGGTAGTGAGGGAGAGTGTTCAGGACAGTTGGTAGTGAGGGAGTGTGTTCAGGACAGTGGGTAGTGAGGGAGTGTGTTCAGGACAGTTGGTAGTGAGGGAGAGTGTTCAGGACAGTAGGTAGTTAGGGAGAGTGTTCATGACAGAAGTGTGGAAGAGTGTTCAGGACAGTTGGTAGTGAGGGAGAGTGTTCAGGACAGTTAGTAGTGAGGGAGAGTGTTCAGGACAGTTGGTAGTGAGGGACAGTGTTCAAGACAGTTAGTAATTAGGGAGAGTGTTCAGGACAGTTAATAGTGTGGAAGAGTGTTCAGGATAGCGGGATCGTGAGGGAGAGTGTTCAGGACAGTTGGTAGTGAGAGAGAGTGTTCAGGACAGTTGATAGTGAGGAGAGTGTTCAGGACAGTTGGTAGTGAGGGAGAGTGTTCAGGACAGTTAGTAATTAGGGAGAGTGTTCAGGACAGTTAGTAGTGTGGAAGAGTGTTCAGGACAGTGGGTAGTGAGGGAGAGTGTTCAGGACAGTTGGTAGTGAGGGAGTGTTCAGGACAGTAGGTAGTGAGGGAGAGAGTTCAGGACAGTGTGTAGTGAGGGAGAGTGTTCAGGACAGTTAGTAGGAAGGGAGAGTGTTCAGGACAGTAGGTAGTGAGGTAGAGTGTTCAGGACAGTTGGTAGTGAGGGAGAGTGTTCAGGACAGTTGGTAGCGTGGGAGAGTGTTCAGAACAGTGGGTAGTGAGGGAGAGTGTTCAGGACAGTTGGTAGTGAGGGAGAGTGTTCAGGACAGTAGGAAGTGAGGGAGAGTGTTCAGGACAGTGTGTAGTAAGGGAGTGTGTTCAGGACAGTGTGTAGTAAGGGAGTGTGTTCAGGACAGTTGGTAATGAGGGAGATTGTTCAGGACAGTTGGTATTGAGGGAGAGTGTTCAGGACAGTTGGTAGTGAGTAAGAGTGTTCAGGACAGTGGGTAGTGAGGGAGAGTGTTCAGGACGGTTGGTAGTTATTGAGAGTGCTCAGGACAGTTGGCAGTGAGGGAGAGTGTTCAGGACAGTGTGTAGTGAGGGAGAGTGTTCAGAACAGTTGGTAGTGAGGGAGAGTGTTCAGGACAGTTGGTAGTTAGGGAGAGTGTTCAGGACAATAGGTAGTTAGGGAGAGTGTTCATGACAGTTAATAGTGTGGAAGAGTGTTCAGGGCAGTGGGTAGTGAGGGAGAATGTTCAGGACAGTTGGTAGTGAGGGAGAGTGTTCAGGACAGTTAGTTGTTTGGAAGGGTGTTCAAAAGAGTGAGTAGTGAGGAAACGTTTTCAGAACAGTTGGTAGTGAGGGAGAGTGTTCAGGACAGTTGGTAGTGAAGGAGAGTGTTCAGGACAGTTAGTAATTAGGGAGAGTGTTCAGGACAGTTAGTAGTGTGTAAGAGTGTTCAGGACAGTGGGTAGTGAGGGAGTGTGTTCAGGACAGTTAGTAGTTAGGGAGAGTGTTCAGGACATTGGGTAGTGAGGGAGAGTGTTCAGGACAGTAGGCAGTGAGGGAGAATGTTCAGGACAGTGTGTAGTGAGGGAGAGTGTTCAGAACAGGTGATAGTGAGGAGTGTTTTCAGGACGGTTGGTATTTAGGGAGTGTTCAGGACAGTTGGTAGTGAGGGAGAGTGTTCAGGACAGTAGGTAGTGAGGGAGAGTGTTCAGGACAGTTGGTAGTGAGTGAGAGTGTTCAGGACAGTAGGTAGTGAGGGAGAGTGTTCAGGACAGTGTGTAGTGAGGAGAGAGTTCAAGACAATTTATAGTGAGGGAGAGTGTTTAGGACAGTTAGTAGTGAAGGAGAGTGTTCAAGACAGTTGATAGTAAGAAAGAGTGTTCAAGACAGTTGATAGTGAGGGAGAGTGTTCAGGACAGTAGGTAGTGAGGGAGAGTGTTCAGGACAGTTGGTAATGAGGGTGAGTGTTCAGGACAGTTAGTAGTTTGGAAGAGTGTTCAGGACAGTGGGTAGTGAGGGAGAGTGTTCAGGACGGTTGGTAGTGAGGAGATTGTTCAAGACAGTTGGTAGTGTGGGAGATTGTTAAGGACAGTTAATAATTAGGGAGTGTTCAGGACAGTTAGTAGTTTGGAAGGGTGTTCAGGACACTGAGTAGTGAGGAAAAGTGCTCAGGACATTTGGTAGTGAGGGAGAGTGTTCAGGACAGTTGATAGTGAAGGAGAGTGTTCAAGACAGTTGATAGTAAGAGAGAGTGTTCAGGACAGTTGATAGTGAGGGAGAGTGTTCAGGACAGTAGGTAGTGAGGGAGAGTGTTCAGGACAGTGTGTAGTGAGGGAGAGTGTTCAGGACAGTTGGTAGTGAGGTAGAGTGTTCAGGACAGTTGTTAGTGAGGGAGAGTGTTCAGGACAGTAGGTAGTTAGGGAGAGTGTTTATGACAGAAGTGTGGAAGAGTGTTCAGGACAGTTGGTAGTGAGGGAGAGTGTTCAGGACAGTTGGTAGTGTGGAAGAGTGTTCATGACCGTTGGTAGTGAGGGAGAGTGTTCAGGACAGTTAGTAGTGAGGGAGAGTGTTCAGGACAGTTGGTAGTGAGGGAGAGTGTTCAAGACAGTTAGTAATTAGGGAGAGTGTTCAGGACAGTTAATAGTGTGGAAGAGTGTTCAGGATAGCGGGATCGTGAGGGAGAGTGTTCAGGACAGTTGGTAGTGAGAGAGAGTGTTCAGGACAGTTGATAGTGAGGAGAGTGTTCAGGACAGTTGGTAGTGAGGGAGAGTGTTGAGGACAGTTAGTAATTAGGGAGAGTGTTCAGGACAGTTAGTAGTGTGGAAGAGTGTTCAGGACAGTGGGTAGTGAGGGAGAGTGTTCAGGACAGTTGGTAGTGAGGGAGAGTGTTCAAGACAGTAGGTAGTGAGGGAGAGTGTTCAGGACAGTAGGTAGTGAGGGAGAGAGTTCAGGACAGTGTGTAGTGAGGGAGAGTGTTCAGGACAGTTGGTAGGGAGGGAGAGTGTTCAGGACAGTAGGTAGTGAGATAGAGTGTTCAGGACAGTTGGTAGTGAGGGAGAGTGTTCAGGACAGTTGGTAACGTTGGAGATTGTTCAGAACAGTGGGTAGTGAGGGAAAGTGTTCAGGACAGTTGGTAGTTAGGGAGAGTGTTCAGGACAGTAGGTAGTGAGGGAGAGTGTTCAGGACAGTGAGTAGTAAATGAGAGTGTTCAGGACAGTTGGTAATGAGGGAGATTGTTCAGGACAGTTGGTATTGAGGGAGAGTGTTCAGGACAGTTGGTAGTTATTGAGAGTGTTCAGGACAGTTGGCAGTGAGGGAGAGTGTTCAGGACAGTGTGTAGTAAAGGAGAGTGTTCAGAACAGTTGGTAGTGAGGGAGAGTGTTCAGGACAGTTGGTAGTTAGGGAGAGTGTTCAGGACAATAGGTAGTTAGGGAGAGTGTTCATGACAGTTAATAGTGTGGAAGAGTGTTCAGGACAGTGGGTAGTGAGGGAGAATGTTCAGGACAGTTGGTAGTGAGGGAGAGTGTTCAGGACAGTTAGTTGTTTGGAAGGGTGTTCAGGACAGTGAGTAGTGAGGAAAAGTTTTCAGAACAGTTGGTAGTGAGGGAGAGTGTTCAGGACAGTTGGTAGTGAAGGAGAGTGTTCAGGACAGTTAGTAATTAGGGAGAGTGTTCAGGACAGTTAGTAGTGTGGAAGAGTGTTCAGGACAGTGGGTAGTGAGGGAGTGTGTTCAGGACAGTTGGTAGTGAGGGAGAGTGTTCAGGACAGTTAGTAGTTAGGGAGAGTGTTCAGGACATTGGGTAGTGAGGGAGAGTGTTCAGGACAGTAGGTAGTGAGGGAGAGTGTTCAGGACAGTTGTTAGTGAGGAGAGAGTTCAAGACAATTTATAGTGAGGGAGAGTGTTTAGGACAGTTAGTAGTGAGTAGAGTGTTCAGGACAGTTGATAGTGAAGGAGAGCATTCAAGACAGTTGATAGTAAGAGAGAGTGTTCAGGACAGTTGATAGTGAGGGAGAGTGTCCAGGACAGTAGGTAGTGAGGGAGAGTGTTCAGGACAGTTGGTAATGAGGGTGAGTGTTCAGGACAGTTAGTAGTTTGGAAGAGTGTTCAGGACAGTGGGTAGTGAGGGAGAGTGTTCAGGACGGTTGGTAGTGAGGGAGAGTGTTCAGGACAGTTGGTAGTGTGGGAGATTGTTCAGGACAGTTAATAATTAGGGAGTGTTCAGGACAGTTAGTAGTTTGGAAGGGTGTTCAGGACACTGAGTAGTGAGGAAAAGTGTTCAGGACAGTTGGTAGTGAGGGAGAGTGTTCAGGACAGTTGGTAGTGTAGGAGAGTGTTCAGGAAAGTTGGTAGTGAAGGAGAGTGTTCAGGAAAGTTGAAAGTGAGAAAGAGTGTTCAGGACAGTAGGTAGTGAGGGAGAGTGTTCAGGACAGTGTGTAGTGAGGAGAGAGTTCAAGACAATTTATAGTGAGGGAGAGTGTTTAGGACAGTTAGTAGTGAGTAGAGTGTTCAGGACAGTTGGTTGTGAGGGAGAGTGTTCAGGACAGTTGGTAGTGAGGGAGAGTGTTCAGGACAGTTGGTAGCGTGGTAGATTGTTCAGGACAGTGGGTAGTGAGGGAGAGTGTTCAGGACAGTTGGTAGTTAGGGAGAGTGTTCAGGACAGTTGGTAGTTAGGGAGAGTGTTCAGGACAGTTGGTAGTTAGGGAGAGTGTTCAGGACAG
This sequence comes from Procambarus clarkii, assembly GCF_040958095.1. Classification (NCBI taxonomy): domain Eukaryota; kingdom Metazoa; phylum Arthropoda; class Malacostraca; order Decapoda; family Cambaridae; genus Procambarus; species Procambarus clarkii. The sequence goes on along the minus strand of NC_091211.1, from coordinate 29,118,349 downwards.
TGGGTAGTGAGGGAGAGTGTTCAGGACAGTGTGTAGTTAGGGAGAGTGTTCAGGACAGTTGGTAGTGAGGGAGAGTGTTCAGGACAGTTGGTAGCGTGGGAGATTGTTCAGGACAGTGGGTAGTGAGGGAGAGTGTTCAGGACAGTAGGTAATTAGGGAGTGTTCATGACAGTTAATAGTGTTGAAGAGTGTTCAGGACAGTGGGTAGTGAGGGAGATTGTTCAGGACAGTGGGTAGTGAGGGAGATTGTTCAGGACAGTTCGTAGTGTGGGAGATTGTTCAACACAGTTAATAATTAGGGAGAGTGTTCAGGACAGTTAATTGTTTGGAAGGGTGTTCAGGACAGTGAGTAGTGAGGAAAAGTGTTCAGGACAGTTGGTAGTGAGGGAGAGTATTCAGGACAGTTGTAGTGAAGGAGAGTGTTCAGGACAGTTAGTAATTAGGGAGAGTGTTCAGGACAGTTAGTAGTGTGGAAGAGTGTTCAGGACAGTGGGTAGTGAGGGAGTGTGTTCAGGACAGTTGGTAGTAAGGGAGAGTGTTCAGGACAGTTAGTAGTTAGGGAGAGTGTTCAGGACAGTGGGTAGTGAGGGAGAGTGTTCAGGACAGAAGGCAGTGAGGGAGAGTGTTCAGGACAGTGTGTAGTGAGGGAGAGTGTTCAGAACAGTTGAGAGTGAGGAGTGTTTTCAGGACAGTTGATAGTGAGGAGAGTGTTCAGGACAGTGGGTAGTGAGGGAGTGTGTTCAGGACAGTTGGTAGTGAGGGAGAGTGTTCAGGACAGTAGGTAGTTAGGGAGAGTGTTCATGACAGTTAGAAGTGAGGGAGAGTGTTCAGGACAGTTGTAGTGAGGGAGAGTGTTCAGGACAGTTGGTAGTGTGGAAGAGTGTTCATGACCGTTGGTAGTGAGGGAGAGTGTTCAAGACAGTTGGTAGTGAGGGAGAGTGTTCAGGACAGTTGGTAGTGAGGGAGAGTGTTCAAGACAGTTAGTAATTAGGGAGAGTGTTCAGGACAGTTAGTAGTGTGGAAGAGTGTTCAGGATAGCGGGATCGTGAGGGAGAGTGTTCAGGACAGTTGGTAGTGAGAGCGAGTGTTGAGGACAGTTGATAGTGAGGAGAGTGTTCAGGACAGTTGGTAGTGAGGGAGAGTGTTCAGGACAGTTAGTAATTAGGGAGAGTGTTCAGGACAGTTAGTAGTGTGGAAGAGTGTTCAGGACAGTGGGTAGTGAGGGAGAGTGTTCAGGACGGTTGGTAGTGAGGGAGAGTGTTCAGGACAGTTGGTAGTGTGGGAGATTGTTCAGGACAGTTAATAATTAGGGAGTGTTCAGGACAGTTAGTAGTTTGGAAGGGTGTTCAGGACACTGAGTAGTGAGGAAAAGTGTTCAGGACAGTTGGTAGTGAGGGAGAGTGTTCAGGACAGTTGGTAGTGTAGGAGAGTGTTCAGGAAAGTTGGTAGTGAAGGAGAGTGTTCAGGAAAGTTGAAAGTGAGAAAGAGTGTTCAGGACAGTAGGTAGTGAGGGAGAGTGTTCAGGACAGTGTGTAGTGAGGAGAGAGTTCAAGACAATTTATAGTGAGGGAGAGTGTTTAGGACAGTTAGTAGTGAGTAGAGTGTTCAGGACAGTTGGTTGTGAGGGAGAGTGTTCAGGACAGTTGGTAGTGAGGGAGAGTGTTCAGGACAGTTGGTAGCGTGGTAGATTGTTCAGGACAGTGGGTAGTGAGGGAGAGTGTTCAGGACAGTTGGTAGTTAGGGAGAGTGTTCAGGACAGTTGGTAGTTAGGGAGAGTGTTCAGGACAGTTGGTAGTTAGGGAGAGTGTTCAGGACAGTGGGTAGTGAGGGAGAGTGTTCAGGACAGTGTGTAGTTAGGGAGAGTGTTCAGGACAGTTGGTAGTGAGGGAGAGTGTTCAGGACAGTTGGTAGCGTGGGAGATTGTTCAGGACAGTGGGTAGTGAGGGAGAGTGTTCAGGACAGTAGGTAATTAGGGAGTGTTCATGACAGTTAATAGTGTTGAAGAGTGTTCAGGACAGTGGGTAGTGAGGGAGATTGTTCAGGACAGTGGGTAGTGAGGGAGATTGTTCAGGACAGTTCGTAGTGTGGGAGATTGTTCAACACAGTTAATAATTAGGGAGAGTGTTCAGGACAGTTAATTGTTTGGAAGGGTGTTCAGGACAGTGAGTAGTGAGGAAAAGTGTTCAGGACAGTTGGTAGTGAGGGAGAGTATTCAGGACAGTTGTAGTGAAGGAGAGTGTTCAGGACAGTTAGTAATTAGGGAGAGTGTTCAGGACAGTTAGTAGTGTGGAAGAGTGTTCAGGACAGTGGGTAGTGAGGGAGTGTGTTCAGGACAGTTGGTAGTAAGGGAGAGTGTTCAGGACAGTTAGTAGTTAGGGAGAGTGTTCAGGACAGTGGGTAGTGAGGGAGAGTGTTCAGGACAGAAGGCAGTGAGGGAGAGTGTTCAGGACAGTGTGTAGTGAGGGAGAGTGTTCAGAACAGTTGAGAGTGAGGAGTGTTTTCAGGACAGTTGATAGTGAGGAGAGTGTTCAGGACAGTGGGTAGTGAGGGAGTGTGTTCAGGACAGTTGGTAGTGAGGGAGAGTGTTCAGGACAGTAGGTAGTTAGGGAGAGTGTTCATGACAGTTAGAAGTGAGGGAGAGTGTTCAGGACAGTTGTAGTGAGGGAGAGTGTTCAGGACAGTTGGTAGTGTGGAAGAGTGTTCATGACCGTTGGTAGTGAGGGAGAGTGTTCAAGACAGTTGGTAGTGAGGGAGAGTGTTCAGGACAGTTGGTAGTGAGGGAGAGTGTTCAAGACAGTTAGTAATTAGGGAGAGTGTTCAGGACAGTTAGTAGTGTGGAAGAGTGTTCAGGATAGCGGGATCGTGAGGGAGAGTGTTCAGGACAGTTGGTAGTGAGAGCGAGTGTTGAGGACAGTTGATAGTGAGGAGAGTGTTCAGGACAGTTGGTAGTGAGGGAGAGTGTTCAGGACAGTTAGTAATTAGGGAGAGTGTTCAGGACAGTTAGTAGTGTGGAAGAGTGTTCAGGACAGTGGGTAGTGAGGGAGAGTGTTCAGGACAGTTGGTAGTGAGGAAGAGTGTTCAGGACAGTTGGTAGTGAGGGAGAGTGTTCAGGACAGTAGGTAGTGAGGGAGAGTGTTCAGGGCAGTAGGTAGTTAGGGAGAGTGTTCAGGACAGTGTGTAATGAGGGAGAGTGTTTAGGACAGTTGGTAGTGAGGGAGAGTGTTCAGGACAGTTGGTAGTGAGGGAGAGTGTTCAGGACAGTTGGAAGCGTGGGAGATTGTTCATGACAGTGGGTAGTGAGGGAGAGTGTTCAGGACAGTTGGTAGTGAGGAAGAGTGTTCAGGACAGTTGGTAGCGTGGGAGATTGTTCAGAACAGTGGGTAGTGAGGGAGAGTGTTCAGGACAGTTGGTAGTGAGGGAGAGTGTTCAGGACAGTAGGAAGTGAGGGAGAGTGTTCAGGACAGTGTGTAGTAAGGGAGAGTGTTCAGGACAGTGTGTAGTAAGGGAGTGTGTTCAGGACAGTTGGTAATGAGGGAGATTGTTCAGGACAGTTGGTATTGAGGGAGAGTGTTCAGGACAGTTGGTAGTGAGTGAGAGTGTTCAGGACAGTGGGTAGTGAAGGAGAGTGTACAGGACGGTTGGTAGTTATTGAGAGTGTTCAGGACAGTTGGCAGTGAGGGAGAGTGTTCAGGACAGTGTGTAGTGAGGGAGAGTGTTCAGAACAGTTGGTAGTGAGGGAGAGTGTTCAGGACAGTTGGTAGTTAGGGAGAGTGTTCAGGACAATAGGTAGTTAGGGAGAGTGTTCATGACAGTTAATAGTGTGGAAGAGTGTTCAGGGCAGTGGGTAGTGAGGGAGAATGTTCAGGACAGTTGGTAGTGAGGGAGAGTGTTCAGGACAGTTAGTTGTCTGGAAGGGTGTTCAGGAGAGTGAGTAGTGAGGAAAAGTTTTCAGAACAGTTGGTAGTGAGGGAGAGTGTTCAGGACAGTTGGTAGTGAAGGAGAGTGTTCAGGACAGTTAGTAATTAGGGAGAGTGTTCAGGACAGTTAGTAGTGTGTAAGAGTGTTCAGGACAGTGGGTAGTGAGGGAGTGTGTTCAGGACAGTTGGTAGTGAGGAAGAGTGTTCAGGACAGTTAGTAGTTAGGGAGAGTGTTCAGGACATTGGGTAGTGAGGGAGAGTGTTCAGGACAGTAGGCAGTGAGGGAGAATGTTCAGGACAGTGTGTAGTGAGGGAGAGTGTTCAGAACAGGTGATAGTGAGGAGTGTTTTCAGGAAGGTTGGTATTTAGGGAGTGTTCAGGACAGTTGGTAGTGAGGGAGAGTGTTCAGGACAGTAGGTAGTGAGGGAGAGTGTTCAGGACAGTTGGTAGTGAGTGAGAGTGTTCAGGACACTAGGTAGTGAGGGAGAGTGTTCAGGACAGTGTGCAGTGAGGAGAGAGTTCAAGACAATTTATAGTGAGGGAGAGTGTTTAGGACAGTTAGTAGTGAGTAGAGTGTTCAGGACAGTTGATAGTGAAGGAGAGTGTTCAAGGCAGTTGATAGTAAGAAAGAGTGTTCAAGACAGTTGATAGTGACGGAGAGTGTTCAGGACAGTAGGTAGTGAGGGAGAGTGTTCAGGACAGTTGGTAATGAGGGTGAGTGTTCAAGACAGTTAGTAGTTTGGAAGAGTGTTCAGGACAGTGGGTAGTGAGGGAGAGTGTTCAGGACGGTTGGTAGTGAGGAGATTGTTCAAGACAGTTGGTAGTGTGGGAGATTGTTCAGGACAGTTAATAATTAGGGAGTGTTCAGGACAGTTAGTAGTTTGGAAGCGTGTTCAGGACAGTTGGTAGTGAGGGAGAGTGTTCAGGACAGTTGGTAGTGTAGGAGAGTGTTCAGGAAAGTTGGTAGTGAAGGAGAGTGTTCAGGAAAGTTGAAAGTGAGAAAGAGTGTTCAGGACAGTAGGTAGTGAGGGAGAGTGTTCAGGACAGTGTGTAGTGAGGAGAGAGTTCAAGACAATTTATAGTGAGGGAGAGTGTTTAGGACAGTTAGTAGTGAGTAGAGTGTTCAGGACAGTTGATAGTGAAGGAGAGTGTTCAAGACAGTTGATAGTAAGAGAGAGTGTTCAGGACAGTTGATAGTGAGGGAGAGTGTTCAGGACAGTAGGTAGTGAGGGAGAGTGTTCAGGACAGTGTGTAGTGAGGGAGAGTGTTCAGGACAGTTGGTAGTGAGGTAGAGTGTTCAGGACAGTTGTTAGTGAGGGAGAGTGTTCAGGACAGTAGGTAGTTAGGGAGAGTGTTCATGACAGAAGTGTGGAAGAGTGTTCAGGACAGTTGGTAGTGAGGGAGAGTGTTCAGGACAGTTGGTAGTGTGGAAGAGTGTTCATGACCGTTGGTAGTGAGGGAGAGTGTTCAGGACAGTTAGTAGTGAGGGAGAGTGTTCAGGACAGTTGGTAGTGAGGGAGAGTGTTCAAGACAGTTAGTAATTAGGGAGAGTGTTCAGGACAGTTAATAGTGTGGAAGAGTGTTCAGGATTTCGGGATCGTGAGGGAGAGTGTTCAGGACAGTTGGTAGTGAGAGAGAGTGTTCAGGACAGTTGATAGTGAGGAGAGTGTTCAGGACAGTTGGTAGTGAGGGAGAGTGTTGAGGACAGTTAGTAATTAGGGAGAGTGTTCAGGACAGTTAGTAGTGTGGAAGAGTGTTCAGGACAGTGGGTAGTGAGGGAGAGTGTTCAGGACAGTTGGTAGTGAGGAAGAGTGTTCAGGACAGTAGGTAGTGAGGGAGAGTGTTCAGGACAGTAGGTAGTGAGGGAGAGAGTTCAGGACAGTGTGTAGTGAGGGAGAGTGTTCAGGACAGTTGGTAGGGAGGGAGAGTGTTCAGGACAGTAGGTAGTGTGATAGAGTGTTCAGGACAGTTGGTAGTGAGGAAGAGTGTTCAGGACAGTTGGTAACGTTGGAGATTGTTCAGAACAGTGGGAAGTGAGGGAGAGTGTTCAGGACAGTTGGTAGTTAGGGAGAGTGTTCAGGACAGTAGGTAGTGAGGGAGAGTGTTCAGGACAGTGAGTAGTAAGGGAGAGTGTTCAGGACAGTTGGTAATGAGGGAGATTGTTCAGGACAGTTGGTATTGAGGGAGAGTGTTCAGGACAGTTGGTAGTTATTGAGAGTGTTCAGGACAGTTGGCAGTGAGGGAGTGTGTTCAGGACAGTGTGTAGTAAGGGAGAGTGTTCAGAACAGTTGGTAGTGAGGGAGAGTGTTCAGGACAGTTGGTAGTTAGGGAGAGTGTTCAGGACAATAGGTAGTTAGGGAGAGTGTTCATGACAGTTAATAGTGTGGAAGAGTGTTCAGGACAGTGGGTAGTGAGGCAGAATGTTCAGGACAGTTGGTAGTGAGGGAGAGTGTTCAGGACAGTTAGTTGTTTGGAAGGGTGTTCAGGACAGTGAGTAGTGAGGAAAAGTTTTCAGAACAGTTGGTAGTGAGGGAGAGTGTTCAGGACAGTTGGTAGTGAAGGACAGTGTTCATGACAGTTAGTAATTAGGGAGAGTGTTCAGGACAGTTAGTAGTGTGGAAGAGTGTTCAGGACAGTGGGTAGTGAGGGAGTGTGTTCAGGACAGTTGGTAGTGAGGGAGTGTGTTCATGACAGTTAGTAATTAGGGAGAGTGTTCAGGACAGTTAGTAGTGTGGAAGAGTGTTCAGGACAGTTGGTAGTGAGGGAGAGTGTTCAGGACAGTAGGTAGTGAGGGAGAGTGTTCAGGACAGTGTGTAGTGAGGAAGAGTGTTTAGGACAGTTGGTAGTGAGTGAGAGTGTTCAGGACAGTAGGTAGTGAGGGAGAGTGTTCAGGACAGTTGTTAGTGAGGAGAGAGTTCAAGACAATTTATAGTGAGGGAGAGTGTTTAGGACAGTTAGTAGTGAGTAGAGTGTTCAGGACAGTTGATAGTGAAGGAGAGTGTTCAAGACAGTTGATAGTAAGAGAGAGTGTTCAGGACAGTTGATAGTGAGGGAGAGTGTTCAGGACAGTAGGTAGTGAGGGAGAGTGTTCAGGACAGTTGGTAATGAGGGTGAGTGTTCAGGACAGTTAGTAGTTTGGAAGAGTGTTCAGGACAGTGGGTAGTGAGGGAGAGTGTTCAAGACGGTTGGTAGTGAGGGAGAGTGTTCAGGACAGTTGGTAGTGTGGGAGATTGTTTAGGACAGTTAATAATTAGGGAGTGTTCAGGACAGTTAGTAGTTTGGAAGGGTGTTCAGGACACTGAGTAGTGAGGAAAAGTGTTCAGGACAGTTGGTAGTGAGGGAGAGTGTTCAGGACAGTTGGTAGTGTAGGAGAGTGTTCAGGAAAGTTGGTAGTGTAGGAGAGTGTTCAGGAAAGTTGGTAGTGTAGGAGAGTGTTCAGGACAGTAGGTAGTGAGGGAGAGTGTTCAGGACAGTGTGTAGTGAGGAGAGAGTTCAAGACAATTTATCGTGAGGGAGAGTGTTTAGGACAGTTAGTAGTGAGTAGAGTGTTCAGGACAGTTGGTAGTGAGGAAGAGTGTTCAGGACAGTAGGTAGTGAGGGAGAGTGTTCAGGACAGTAGGTAGTGAGGGAGAGAGTTCAGTACAGTGTGTAGTGAGGGAGAGTGTTCAGGACAGTTGGTAGGGAGGGAGAGTGTTCAGGACAGTAGGTAGTGTGATAGAGTGTTCAGGACAGTTGGTAGTGAGGAAGAGTGTTCAGGACAGTTGGTAACGTTGGAGATTGTTCAGAACAGTGGGAAGTGAGGGAGAGTGTTCAGGACAGTTGGTAGTTAGGGAGAGTGTTCAGGACAGTAGGTAGTGAGGGAGAGTGTTCAGGACAGTGAGTAGTAAGGGAGAGTGTTCAGGACAGTTGGTAATGAGGGAGATTGTTCAGGACAGTTGGTATTGAGGGAGAGTGTTCAGGACAGTTGGTAGTTATTGAGAGTGTTCAGGACAGTTGGCAGTGAGGGAGTGTGTTCAGGACAGTGTGTAGTAAGGGAGAGTGTTCAGAACAGTTGGTAGTGAGGGAGAGTGTTCAGGACAGTTGGTAGTTAGGGAGAGTGTTCAGGACAATAGGTAGTTAGGGAGAGTGTTCATGACAGTTAATAGTGTGGAAGAGTGTTCAGGACAGTGGGTAGTGAGGCAGAATGTTCAGGACAGTTGGTAGTGAGGGAGAGTGTTCAGGACAGTTAGTTGTTTGGAAGGGTGTTCAGGACAGTGAGTAGTGAGGAAAAGTTTTCAGAACAGTTGGTAGTGAGGGAGAGTGTTCAGGACAGTTGGTAGTGAAGGACAGTGTTCATGACAGTTAGTAATTAGGGAGAGTGTTCAGGACAGTTAGTAGTGTGGAAGAGTGTTCAGGACAGTGGGTAGTGAGGGAGTGTGTTCAGGACAGTTGGTAGTGAGGGAGTGTGTTCATGACAGTTAGTAATTAGGGAGAGTGTTCAGGACAGTTAGTAGTGTGGAAGAGTGTTCAGGACAGTTGGTAGTGAGGGAGAGTGTTCAGGACAGTAGGTAGTGAGGGAGAGTGTTCAGGACAGTGTGTAGTGAGGAAGAGTGTTTAGGACAGTTGGTAGTGAGTGAGAGTGTTCAGGACAGTAGGTAGTGAGGGAGAGTGTTCAGGACAGTTGTTAGTGAGGAGAGAGTTCAAGACAATTTATAGTGAGGGAGAGTGTTTAGGACAGTTAGTAGTGAGTAGAGTGTTCAGGACAGTTGATAGTGAAGGAGAGTGTTCAAGACAGTTGATAGTAAGAGAGAGTGTTCAGGACAGTTGATAGTGAGGGAGAGTGTTCAGGACAGTAGGTAGTGAGGGAGAGTGTTCAGGACAGTTGGTAATGAGGGTGAGTGTTCAGGACAGTTAGTAGTTTGGAAGAGTGTTCAGGACAGTGGGTAGTGAGGGAGAGTGTTCAAGACGGTTGGTAGTGAGGGAGAGTGTTCAGGACAGTTGGTAGTGTGGGAGATTGTTTAGGACAGTTAATAATTAGGGAGTGTTCAGGACAGTTAGTAGTTTGGAAGGGTGTTCAGGACACTGAGTAGTGAGGAAAAGTGTTCAGGACAGTTGGTAGTGAGGGAGAGTGTTCAGGACAGTTGGTAGTGTAGGAGAGTGTTCAGGAAAGTTGGTAGTGTAGGAGAGTGTTCAGGAAAGTTGGTAGTGTAGGAGAGTGTTCAGGACAGTAGGTAGTGAGGGAGAGTGTTCAGGACAGTGTGTAGTGAGGAGAGAGTTCAAGACAATTTATCGTGAGGGAGAGTGTTTAGGACAGTTAGTAGTGAGTAGAGTGTTCAGGACAGTTGATAGTGAAGGAGTGTGTTCAAGACAGTTGATAGTAAGAGAGAGTGTTCGGGACAGTTGATAGTGAGGGAGAGTGTTCAGGATAGTAGGTAGTGAGGGAGAGTGTTCAGGACAGTGTGTAGTGAGGGAGAGTGTTCAGGACAGTTGGTAGTGAGGTAGAGTGTTCAGGACAGTTGTTAGTGAGGGAGAGTGTTCAGGACAGTTGGTAGCGTGGTAGATTGTTCAGGACAGTGGGTAGTGAGGGAGAGTGTTCAGGACAGTTGGTAGTTAGGGAGAGTGTTCAGGACAGTTGGTAGTTAGGGAGAGTGTTCAGGACAGTTGGTAGTTAGGGAGAGTGTTCAGGACAGTGGGTAGTGAGGGAGTGTGTTCAGGACAGTGTGTAGTTAGGGAGAGTGTTCAGGACAGTTGGTAGTGAGGGAGAGTGTTCAGGACAGTTGGTAGCGTGGGAGATTGTTCAGGACAGTAGGTAATTAGGGAGTGTTCATGACAGTTAATAGTGTGGAAGAGTGTTCAGGACAGTGGGTAGTGAGGGAGAGTGTTCAGGACAGTAGGTAATTAGGGAGTGTTCATGACAGTTAATAGTGTGGAAGAGTGTTCAGGACAGTGGGTAGTGAGGGAGATTGTTCAGGACAGTGGGTAGTGAGGGAGATTGTTCAGGACAGTTCGTTGTGTGGGAGATTGTTCAACACAGTTAATAATTAGGGAGAGTGTTCAGGACAGTTAGTTGTTTGGAAGGGTGTTCAGGACAGTGAGTAGTGAGGAAAAGTGTTCAGGACAGTTGGTAGTGAGGGAGAGTATTCAGGACAGTTGTAGTGAAGGAGAGTGTTCAGGACAGTTAGTAATTAGGGAGAGTGTTCAGGACAGTTAGTAGTGTGGAAGAGTGTTCAGGACAGTGAGTAGTGAGGGAGAGTGTTCAGGACAGTGGGTAGTGAGGGAGAGTGTTCAGGACAGTAGGCAGTGAGGGAGAGTGTTCAGGACAGTGTGTAGTGAGGGAGAGTGTTCAGAACAGTTGAGAGTGAGGAGTGTTTTCAGGACAGTTGATAGTGAGGAGAGTGTTCAGGACAGTGGGTAGTGAAGGAGTGTGTTCAGGACAGTTGGTAGTGAGGGAGAGTGTTCAGGACAGTAGGTAGTTAGGGAGAGTGTTCATGACAGTTAGAAGTGAGGGAGAGTGTTCAGGACAGTTGTAGTGAGGGAGAGTGTTCAGGACAGTTGGTAGTGTGGAAGAGTGTTCATGACCGTTGGTAGTGAGGGAGAGTGTTCAAGACAGTTGGTAGTGAGGGAGAGTGTTCAGGACAGTTTGTAGTGAGGGAGAGTGTTCAAGACAGTTAGTAATTAGGGAGAATGTTCAGGACAGTTAGTAGTGTGGAAGAGTGTTCAGGATAGCGGGATCGTGAGGGAGAGTGTTCAGGACAGTTGGTAGTGAGAGAGAGTGTTCAGGACAGTTGATAGTGAGGAGAGTGTTCAGGACAGTTGGTAGTGAGGGAGAGTGTTCAGGACAGTTAGTAATTAGGGAGAGTGTTCAGGACAGTTAGTAGTGTGGAAGAGTGTTCAGGACAGTGGGTAGTGAGGGAGAGTGTTCAGGACAGTTGGTAGTGAGGAAGAGTGTTCAGGACAGTTGGTAGTGAGGGAGAGTGTTCAGGACAGTAGGTAGTGAGGGAGAGTGTTCAGGGCAGTAGGTAGTTAGGAAGAGTGTTCAGGACAGTGTGTAGTGAGGGAGAGTGTTTAGGACAGTTGGTAGTGAGGGAGAGTGTTCAGGACAGTTGGTAGTGAGGGAGAGTGTTCAGGACAGTTGGTAGCGTGGGAGATTGTTCATGACAGAGGGTAGTTAGGGAGAGTGTTCAGGACAGTTGGTAGTGAGGGAGAGTGTTCAGGACAGTTAGTAATTAGGGAGAGTGTTCAGGACAGTTAGTAGTGTGGAAGAGTGTTCAGGACAGTGGGTAGTGAGGGAGAGTGTTCAGGACAGTTGGTAGTGAGGGAGAGTGTTCAGGACAGTTAGTAATTAGGGAGAGTGATCAGGACAGTGGGTAGTGAGGGAGAGTGTTCAGGACAGTGGGTAGTGAGGGAGAGTGTTCATGACAGTTGGTAGTGAGGGAGAGTGTTCAGGACAGTAGGTAGTGAGGGAGAGAGTTCAGGACAGTTGGTAGTGAAGGAGATTGTTCAGGATAGTGTGTAGTAAGGGAGAGTGTTCAGGACAGTAGGTAGTGAGGGAGAGTGTTCAGGACAGTTGGTAGTGAGGGAGATTGTTCAGGACAGTTGGTATTGAGGGAGAGTGTTCAGGACAGTTGGTAGTTAGGGAGAGTGTTCAGGACAGTGGGTAGTGAGGGAGAGTGTTCAGGACAATAGGCAGTGAGGGAGAGTGTTCAGGACAGTGTGTAGTGAGGGAGAGTGTTCAGAACAGTTGGTAGTGAGGGAGAGTGTTCAGGACAGTTGGTAGTTAGGGAGAGTGTTCAGGACAATAAGTAGTTAGAGAGAGTGTTCATGACAGTTAATAGTGTGGAAGAGTGTTCAGGACAGTGGGTAGTGTGGGAGAGTGTTTAGGACGGTTGGTAGTAAGGGAGAATGTTCAGGACAGTTGGTAGTGAGGGAGAGTGTTCAGGACAGTTAGTTGTTTGGAAGGGTGTTCAGGACAGTGAGTAGTGAGGAAAAGTTTTCAGAACAGTTGGTAGTGAGGGAGTGTTCAGGACAGTTAGTAGTTAGAGAGAGTGTTCAGGACATTGGGTAGTGAGGGAGAGTGTTCAGGACAGTAGGCAGTGAGGGAGAGTGTTCAGGACAGTGTGTAGTGAGGGAGAGTGTTCAGAACAGTTGATAGTGAGGAGTGTTTTCAGGAAGGCTGGTATTTAGGGAGACTGTTCAGGACAGTTGGTAGTGAGGGAGAGTGTTCAGGACAGTAGGTAGTGAGGGAGAGTGTTCAGGACAGTAGGTAGTGAGGGAGAGTGTTCAGGACAGTTGGTAGTGAGCGAGAGTGTTCTGGACAGTAGGTAGTGAGGGAGAGTGTTCAGGACAGTTGGTAGTGAGGGAGAGTGTTCAGGACAGTGTGTAGTAAGGGAGAGTGTTCAAGCCAGTTGGTAGTGAGGGAGATTGTTCAGGACAGTTGGTATTGAGGGAGAGTGTTCAGGACAGTTGGTAGTTAGGGAGAGTGTTCAGAACAGTGTGTAGTGAGGGAGAGTGTTCAGAACAGTTGGTAGTGAGGGAGAGTGTTCAGGACAGTTGGTAGTGAGGGAAATTGTTCAGGACAGTGTGTAGTAAGGGAGAGTGTTCAGGACAGTAGGTAGTGAGGGAGAGTGTTCAGGACAGTTGGTAGTGAGGGAGAGTGTTCAGGACAGTGTGTAGTAAGGGAGAGTGTTCAAGCCAGTTGGTAGTGAGGGAGATTGTTCAGGACAGTTGGTATTAAGGGAGAGTGTTCAGGACAGTTGGTAGTTAAGGAGAGTGTTCAGGACAATAAGTAGTTAGAGAGAGTGTTCATGACAGTTAATAGTGTGGAAGAGTGTTCAGGACAGTGGGTAGTGTGGGAGAGTGTTCAGGACGGTTGGTAGTAAGGGAGAATGTTCAGGACAGTTGGTAGTTAGGGAGAGTGTTCAGGACAATAAGTAGTTAGAGAGAGTGTTCATGACAGTTAATAGTGTGGAAGAGTGTTCAGGACAGTGGGTAGTGTGGGAGAGTGTTCAGGACGGTTGGTAGTAAGGGAGAATGTTCAGGACAGTTGGTAGTGAGGGAGAGTGTTCAGGACAGTTAGTTGTTTGGAAGGGTGTTCACGACAGTGAGTAGTGAGGAAAAGTTTTCAGAACAGTTGGTAGTGAGGGAGTGTTCAGGACAGTTAGTAGTTAGAGAGAGTGTTCAGGACATTGGGTAGTGAGGGAGAGTGTTCAGTACAGTAGGCAGTGAGGGAGAGTGTTCAGGACAGTGTGTAGTGAGGGAGAGTGTTCAGAACAGGTGATAGTGAGGAGTGTTTTCAGGAAGGTTGGTATTTAGGGAGAGTGTTCAGGACAGTAGGTAGTGAGGGAGAGTGTTCAGGGCAGTAGGTAGTAAGGGAGAGTGTTCAGGACAATGTGTAGTGAGGAAGAGTGTTCAGGACAGTTGGTAGTGAGGGAGAGTGTTCAGGACAGTTGGTAGTGAGCGAGAGTGTTCAGGACAGTAGGTAGTGAGGGAGAGTGTTCAGGACGGTTGGTAGTGAGGAGAGTGTTCAGGACAGTGTGTAGTTAGGAAGAGTGTTCAGGACAGTTGGTAGCGTGGGAGATTGTTTAGGACAGTTAATAATTAGGGAGTGTTCAGGACAGTTAGTAGTTTGGAAGGGTGTTCAGGACAGTGAGTAGTGAGGAAAAGTGTTCAGGACAGTTGGTAGTGAGGGTGAGTGTTCAGGACAGTTGGTAGTTAGGGAGAGTGTTCAGGACAGTGGGTAGTGAGGGAGAGTGTTCAGAACAGTTGATAGTGAGGAGTGTTTTCAGGAAAGTTGGTAGTTAGGGAGAGTGTTCAGGACAGTTGGTAGTGAGGGAGAGTGTTCAGGACAGTAGGTAGTGAGGGAGAGTGTTCAGGACAGTGTGTAGTGAGGGAGAGTGTTCAGGACAGTTGGTAGTGAGGGAGAGTGTTCAGGACAGTAGGTAGTGAGCGAGAGTGTTCAGGACAGTAGCTAGTGAGGGAGAGTGTTCAGGACAGTTGGTAGTGAGGGAGAGTGTTCAGGACAGTTAATAATTAGGCAGTGTGTTCAGGACAGTTAGTAGTTTTGAAGAGTGTTCAGGACAGTGGGTAGTGAGGAGAGTGTTCAGGACAGTTGGTAGTGAAGGAGAGTGTTGAGGAAAGTTGGAAGTGAAGCAGAGTATTTAGGACAGTTGGTAGTGAGGAGAGTGTTCAGGACAATTTATAGTGAGGGAGAGTGGTCAGGACAATTTATAGTGAGGGAGAGTGTTTAGGACAGTTAGTAGTGAGTAGAGTGTTCAGGACAGTTGATAGTAAGAGAGAGTGTTCAGGATAGTTAGTAGTGAAGGAGAGTGTTCAGGACAGTTGATAGTGATGGGAGTGTTCAGGACATTTGGTAGTGAGGGGGAGTGTTCCGACAAGTTGGTAGTGAGGGAGAGTGTTCATGACAGTTGGTAGTGAGGGAGAGTGTTCAGGACAGTTGATGGTGAGGAAAAGTGTTCATCACAGTTAGTAGTGAGGGAGGGTGTTCAGGACAGATAATAGTGAGGAGAGTGTTCAGGACAGTGGACAGTGAGAGTGAGTGTTCAGGACAGTGGGTAGTAAGAGAGAGTGTTCAAGACAGTTGATAGTGAGGAGAGTGTTCAGGACAGTTGGTAGTGAGAGAGTGTACAGGACAGTTGGAAGGGAGGAAGAGTGTACAGGAGAGTTGGTTGTGAAGGAGAGTGTTCAGGACAGTTGATAGTGAGGGAGAGTGTTCAGGACAGTTGATAGTGAGGGAGAGTGTTCAGGACAGTTGATGGTGAAAGAGAGTGTGCAGGACAGTATTTAGTGAGGGAGAGTGTTCAGGACAGATGTGAGTGAAAGAAAGTGTTCAGGACAGATGATAGTGAGGAGAGTGTTCAGGACAGTTGGTTGTGAGGGAGAATGTTCAGGCCAGTTTGTAGTGAGGGAGAGTGTTCAGGACAAATGGTAGTGAGGGACAGTGTTCAGGCCAGTTGGAAGTGAGGAAAAGTGTTCAGGACAGTAGTTAGTGAGGGAGAGTGTTCAGGACAGTGTGTAGTGAGGAGAGAGTTCAAGACAATTTATAGTGAGGGAGAGTGTTTAGGACAGTTAGTAGTGAGTAGATTGTTCAGGACAGTTGATAGTGAAGGAGTGTGTTCAAGACAGTTGATAGTAAGAGAGAGTGTTCAGGACAGTTGATAGTGAGGGAGAATGTTCAGGACAGTTGGTAGTGAGGAAGAGTGTTCAGGACAGTTGGTAGTGAGGGAGAGTGTTCAGGAAAGTTGGTAGTGAGGAAAAGTGTTCAGGACATTTGGTGGTGAGTGAGTATGTTCAGGACATTTGGTGGTGAGTGAGTATGTTCAGGACAGTATGTAGTGAGGAAGAGTGTTCAGGACAGTTGGTAGTGAGGGAGTATGTTCAGGACAGTTGATTGTGAGGGAGAGTGTTCAGGACAGTAGGCAGTGAGGGAGAGTGTTCAGGGCAGTAGGTAGTGAGGGAGAGTGTTCAGGACAGTTGGTAGTGAGGGAGAGTGTTCAGGACAGTAGGTAGTGAGGGAGAGTGTTCAGGACAGTTGGTAGTGAGCGAGAGTGTTCAGGACAGTAGGTAGTGAGGGAGAGTGTTCATACGGTTGGCAGTGAGGAGAGTGTTCAGGACAGTGTGTAGTTAGGGAGAGTGTTCAGGACAGTTGGTAGCGTGGGATTGTTCAGGACAGTTAATAATTAGGAAGTGTTCAGGACAGTTAGTAGTTTGGAAGGGTGTTCAGGACAGTGAGTAGTGAGGAAAAGTGTTCAGGACAGTTGGAAGTGAGGGAGAGTGTTCAGGACAGTTGGTAGTGTAGGAGAGTGTTCAGGACAGTTGGTAGTGAAGGAGAGTGTTCAGGAAAGTTGAAAGTGAAGCAGAGTGTTTAGGACAGTTGGTAGTGAGGGGAGAGTTCATGACAATTTATAGTGAGGGAGAGTGTTTAGGACAGTTAGTAGTGAGTAGAGTGTTCAGGACAGTTGATAGTGAAGGAGAGTGTTCAAGACAGTTAATAGTAAGAGAGAGTGTTCAAGACAGTTGTTAGTGAGGGAGAGTGTTCAGGACAGTAGGAAGTGAGGGAGAGTGTTCAGGACAGTGTGTTGTGAGGGAGAGTGTTCAGTACAGTTGGTAGTGAGGGAGAGTGTTCAGGACAGTAGGTAGTGTGTTCAGGACAGTTGTTAGTGAGGGAGAGTGTTCAGGACAGTTGGTAGCGTGGTAGATTGTTCAGTACAGTTGGTAGTGAGGGAGAGTGTTCAGGACAGTTGGTATTGAGGGAGAGTGTTCAGGACAGTTGGTAGTTAGGGAGAGTGTTCAGGACAGTTGGTAGTTAGGGTGAGTGTTCAGGACAGTTGGTATTGAGGGAGAGTGTTCAGGACAGTTGGTAGTTAGGGAGAGTGTTCAGGACAGTTGGTAGTTAGGGTGAGTGTTCAGTACAGTTGGTAGTGAGGGAGAGTGTTCAGGACAGTTGGTAGCGTGGTTGAGTGTTCAGGACAGTTGGTAGTTAGGGTGAGTGTTCAGGACAGTTGGTAGTTAGGGAGAGTGTTCAGGACAGTTGGTAGTGAGGGAGAGTGTTCAGGATAGTTGGTAGTGAGGGAGAGTGTTCAGGACAGTAGGTAGTGAGGGAGAGTGTTCAGGATAGTTGGTAGTGAGGGAGAGTGTTCAGGACAGGGTGTAGTGAGGGAGAGTGTTCAGGACAGTTGGTAGTGAGGGAGAGTGTTCAGGATAGTTGGTAGTGAGGGAGAGTGTTCAGGACAGTAGGTAGTGAGAGAGTGTTCAGGACAGTGTGTAGTAAGGGATAGTGTTCAGGACAGTGTGTAGTAAGGGAGAGTGTTCAGGACAGTTGGTAGTAAGGGAGAGTGTTTAGGACAGTTGGTAGTTAGAGTGTTCAGGAAAGTTGGTAGTTAGGGAGAGTGTTCAGGACAGTGGGTAGTGAGGGAGAGTGTTCAGGACAGTTGGTAGTTAGGGAGAGTGTTCAGGACAGTAGGTAGTTAGGGAGAGTGTTCAGGACAGTGGGTAGTGAGGGAGAGTGTTCAGGACAGTGGGTAGTGAAGGAGAGTGTTCAGGACAGTAGGTAGTTAGGGAGAGTGTTCATGACAGTTAATAGTGTGGAAGAGTGTTCAGGACAGTGGGTAGTGAGGGAGATTGTTCAGGACAGTGGGTAGTGAGGGAGATTGTTCATGACAGTTGGTAGTGTGGGAGATTGTTCAGGACAGTTAATAATTAGGGAGAGTGTTCAGGACAGTTAGTTGTTTGGAAGGGTGTTCAGGACAGTGAGTAGTGAGGAAAAGTGTTCAGGACAGTTGGAAGTGAGGGAGAGTGTTCAGGACCGTTGGTAGTGTAGGAGAGTGTTCAGGACAGTTGGTAGTGAAGGAGAGTGTTCAGGAAAGTTGAAAGTGAAGCAGAGTGTTTAGGACAGTTGGTAGTGAGGAGAGAGTTCATGACAATTTATAGTGAGGGAGAGTGTTTAGGACAGTTAGTAGTGAGTAGAGTGTTCAGGACAGTTGATAGTGAAGGAGAGTGTTCAAGACAGTTGATAGTAAGAGAGAGTGTTCAGGACAGTTGTTAGTGAGGGAGAGTGTTCAGGACAGTAGGAAGTGAGGGAGAGTGTTCAGGACAGTGTGTAGTGAGGGAGAGTGTTCAGTAGAGTTGGTAGTGAGGGAGAGTGTTCAGGACAGTAGGTAGTGTGTTCAGGACAGTTGTTAGTGAGGGAGAGTGTTCAGGACAGTTGGTAGCGTGGTAGATTGTTCAGTACAGTTGGTAGTGAGGGAGAGTGTTCAGGACAGTTGGTATTGAGGGAGAGTGTTCAGGACAGTTGGTAGTTAGGGAGAGTGTTCAGGACAGTTGGTAGTTAGGGTGAGTGTTCAGGACAGTTGGTATTGAGGGAGAGTGTTCAGGACAGTTGGTAGTTAGGGAGAGTGTTCAGGACAGTTGGTAGTTAGGGTGAGTGTTCAGTACAGTTGGTAGTGAGGGAGAGTGTTCAGGACAGTTGGTAGCGTGGGAGAGTGTTCAGGACAATTGGTAGTTAGGGTGAGTGTTCAGGACAGTTGGTAGTTAGGGAGAGTGTTCAGGACAGTTGGTAGTGAGGGAGAGTGTTCAGGATAGTTGGTAGTGAGGGAGAGTGTTCAGGACAGTAGGTAGTGAGGGAGAGTGTTCAGGATAGTTGGTAGTGAGGGAGAGTGTTCAGGACAGGGTGTAGTGAGGGAGAGTGTTCAGGACAGTTGGTAGTGAGGGAGAGTGTTCAGGATAGTTGGTAGTGAGGGAGAGTGTTCAGGACAGTAGGTAGTGAGAGAGTGTTCAGGACAGTGTGTAGTAAGGGATAGTGTTCAGGACAGTGTGTAGTAAGGGAGAGTGTTCAGGACAGTTGGTAGTAAGGGAGAGTGTTTAGGACAGTTGGTAGTTAGAGTGTTCAGGAAAGTTGGTAGTTAGGGAGAGTGTTCAGGACAGTGGGTAGTGAGGGAGAGTGTTCAGGACAGTTGGTAGTTAGGGAGAGTGTTCAGGACAGTAGGTAGTTAGGGAGAGTGTTCAGGACAGTGGGTAGTGAGGG
Organism: Procambarus clarkii; assembly: GCF_040958095.1. NCBI lineage: Eukaryota > Metazoa > Arthropoda > Malacostraca > Decapoda > Cambaridae > Procambarus > Procambarus clarkii. The sequence goes on along the minus strand of NC_091211.1, from coordinate 29,099,914 downwards.
AGAGTGTTCAGGACAGTGGGTAGTGAAGGAGAGTGTTCAGGACAGTAGGTAGTTAGGGAGAGTGTTCATGACAGTTAATAGTGTGGAAGAGTGTTCAGGACAGTGGGTAGTGAGGGAGATTGTTCAGGACAGTGGGTAGTGAGGGAGATTGTTCATGACAGTTGGTAGTGAGGGAGTATGTTCAGGACAGTTGATGGTGAGGGAGAGTGTTCAGGACAGTAGGCAGTGAGGGAGAGTGTTCAGGGCAGTAGGTAGTGAGGGAGAGTGTTCAGGACAGTTGGTAGTGAGGGAGAGTGTTCAGGACAGTAGGTAGTGAGGGAGAGTGTTCATACGGTTGGCAGTGAGGAGAGTGTTCAGGACAGTGTGTAATTAGGGAGAGTGTTCAGGACAGTTGGTAGCGTGGGAGATTGTTCAGGACAGTTAATAATTAGGAAGTGTTCAGGACAGTTAGTAGTTTGGAAGGGTGTTCAGGACAGTGAGTAGTGAGGAAAAGTGTTCAGGACAGTTGGAAGTGAGGGAGAGTGTTCAGGACAGTTGGTAGTGTAGGAGAGTGTTCAGGACAGTTGGTAGTGAAGGAGAGTGTTCAGGAAAGTTGAAAGTGAAGCAGAGTGTTTAGGACAGTTGGTAGTGAGGAGAGAGTTCATGACAATTTATAGTGAGGGAGAGTGTTTAGGACAGTTAGTAGTGAGTAGAGTGTTCAGGACAGTTGATAGTGAAGGAGAGTGTTCAAGACAGTTGATAGTAAGAGAGAGTGTTCAGGACAGTTGTTAGTGAGGGAGAGTGTTCAGGACAGTAGGAAGTGAGGGAGAGTGTTCAGGACAGTGTGTAGTGAGGGAGAGTGTTCAGTACAGTTGGTAGTGAGGGAGAGTGTTCAGGACAGTAGGTAGTGAGGTAGTGTGTTCAGGACAGTTGTTAGTGAGGGAGAGTGTTCAGGACAGTTGGTAGCGTGGTAGATTGTTCAGTACAGTTGTTAGTGAGGGAGAGTGTTCAGGACAGTTGGTATTGAGGGAGAGTGTTCAGGACAGTTGGTAGTTAGGGAGAGTGTTCAGGACAGTTGGTAGTTAGGGTGAGTGTTCAGGACAGGGTGTAGTGAGGGAGAGTGTTCAGGACAGTTGGTAGTGAGGGAGAGTGTTCAGGATAGTTGGTAGTGAGGGAGAGTGTTCAGGACAGTAGGTAGTGAGAGAGTGTTCAGGACAGTGTATAGTAAGGGAGAGTGTTCAGGAAAGTTGGTAGTTAGGGAGAGTGTTCAGGACAGTGGGTAGTGAGGGAGAGTGTTCAGGACAGTTGGTAGTTAGGGAGAGTGTTCAGGACAGTAGGTAGTTAGAGAGAGTGTTCAGGACAGTGGGTAGTGAGGGAGAGTGTTCAGGACAGTGGGTAGTGAAGGAGAGTGTTCAGGACAGTAGGTAGTTAGGGAGAGTGTTCATGACAGTTAATAGTGTGGAAGAGTGTTCAGGACAGTGGGTAGTGAGGGAGATTGTTCAGGACAGTGGGTAGTGAGGGAGATTGTTCATGACAGTTGGTAGTGTGGGAGATTGTTCAGGACAGTTAATAATTAGGGAGAGTGTTCAGGACAGTTAGTTGTTTGGAAGGGTGTTCAGGACAGTGAGTAGTGAGGAAAAGTGTTCAGGACAGTTGTAGTGAAGAGATTATCTTGAGATTATCTTGAGATGATTTCGGGGCTTTAGTGTCCCCGCGGCCCGGTCTTCGACCAGGCCTCCACCCCCAGGAAGCAGCCCGTGACAGCTGACTAACACCCAGGTACCTATTTACTGCTAGGTAACAGGGGCATAGGGTGAAAGAAACTCTGCCCAATGTTTCTCGCCGGCGCCTGGGATCGAACCCTGAAGGAGTGAAGGAGAGTGTTCAGGACAGTTATTAATTAGGGAGAGTGTTCAGGACAGTTAGTAGTGAGGGAGAGTGTTCAGGACAGTTAGTAGTTAGGGAGAGTGTTCAGGACAGTTAGTAGTGAGGGAGAGTGTTCAGGACAGTTAGTAGTTAGGGAGAGTGTTCAGGACAGTTAGTAGTTAGGGAGAGTGTTCAGGACAGTGGGTAGTGAGGGAGAGTGTTCAGGACAGTAGGCAGTGAGGGAGATTGTTTAGGACAGTTAATAATTAGGGAGTGTTCAGGACAGTTAGTAGTTTGGAAGGGTGTTCAGGACAGTGAGTAGTGAGGAAAAGTGTTCAGGACAGTTGGTAGTGAGGGTGAGTGTTCAGGACAGTTGGTAGTTAGGGAGAGTGTTCAGAACAGTTGATAGTGAGGAGTGTTTTCAGGAAAGTTGGTAGTTAGGGAGAGTGTTCAGGACAGTTGGTAGTGAAGGAGAGTGTTCAGGACAGTAGGTAGTGAGTGAGTGTTCAGGACAGTGTGTAGTGAGGGAGAGTGTTCAGGACAGTTGGTAGTGAGGGAGAGTGTTCAGGACAGTAGTTAGTGAGCGAGAGTGTTCAGGACAGTAGGTAGTGAGGGAGAGTGTTCAGGACAGTTGGTAGTGAGGGAGAGTGTTCAGGACAGTTAATAATTAGGGAGAGTGTTCAGGACAGTTAGTAGTTTGGAAGAGTGTTCAGGACAGTGGGTAGTGAGAGAGAGAGTGTTCAGGACAGTTGGTAGTGAGGGAGAGTGTTCAGTACGGTTGGTAGTGAGGGAGAGTGTTCAGGACAGTAGTTAGTGAGCGAGAGTGTTTAGGACAGTAGGTAGTGAGGGAGAGTGTTCAGGACAGTTGTTAGTGAGGGAGAGTGTTCAGGACAGTTAATAATTAGGGAGAGTGTTCAGGACAGTTAGTAGTTTGGAAGAGTGTTCAGGACAGTGGGTAGTGAGAGAGAGTGTTCAGGACGGTTGGTAGTGAGGAGAGTGTTCAGGACAGTTGGTAGTGTGGGAGATTGTTCAGGACAGTTAATAATTAGGGAGAGTGTTCAGGACAGATGGTAGTGAAGGAGAGTGTTCAGGACAGTTGGTAGTGAAGGAGAGTGTTCAGGACAGTTGGTAGTGAAGGAGAGTGTTGAGGAAAGTTGGAAGTGAAGCAGAGTATTTAGGACGGTTGGTAGTGAGGAGAGTGTTCAGGACAATTTATAGTGAGGGAGAGTGTTTAGGACAGTTAGTAGTGAGTAGAGTGTTCAGGACAGTTGATAGTGAAGGAGTGTTCAGGACAGTTGATAGTAAGAGAGAGTGTTCAGGACAGTTAGTAGTGAAGGAGAGTGTTCAGGACAGTTGATAGTGATGGGAGTGTTCAGGACAGTTGGTAGTGAGGGGGAGTGTTCAGGACAGTTGGTAGTGAGCGAGAGTGTTCAGGACAGTAGGTAGTGAGGGAGAGTGTTCAGGACAGTTGGTAATGAAGGAGAGTGTTCAGGACAGTTAGTAGTTTGGAAGAGTGTTCAGGACAGTTGGTAGCGTGGTAGATTGTTCAGTACAGTTGGTAGTGAGGGAGAGTGTTCAGGACAGTTGGTATTGAGGGAGAGTGTTCAGGACAGTTGGTAGTTAGTGAGAGTGTTCAGGACAGTTGGTAGTTAGGGAGAGTGTTCAGGACAGTGGGTAGTGAGGGAGAGTGTTCAGGACAGTGTGTAGTTAGGGAGAGTGTTCAGAACAGTTGGTAGTGAGTGAGAGTGTTCAGGACAGTTGGTAGCGTGGGAGATTGTTCAGGACAGTGGGTAGTGAGGGAGAGTGTTCAGGACAGTTGGTAGTGAGGGAGAGTGTTCAGGACAGTAGGTAGTGAGGGAGAGTGTTCAGGACAGTTGGTAGTGAGGGAGAGTGTTCAGGACAGTTGGTAGTGAGGGAGAGTGTTCAGGACAGTAGGTAGTGAGAGAGAGTGTTCAGGACAGTTGGTAGTGAGGGAGAGTGTTCAGGACAGTAGGTAGTGAGGGAGAGTGTTCAGGACAGTTGGTAGTGAGGGAGAGTGTTCAGGACAGTTGGTAGTGAGGGAGAGTGTTCAGGACAGTTGGTAGTGAGGGAGAGTGTTCAGGACAGTAGGTAGTGAGAGAGAGTGTTCAGGACAGTTGGTAGCGTGGGAGATTGTTCAGGACAGTTGGTAGTGAGGGAGAGTGTTGAGGACAGTAGGTAGTGAGAGTGTTCAGGACAGTTGGTAGTGAGTGAGAGTGTTCAGGACAGTTGGTAGCGTGGGAGATTGTTCAGGACAGTGGGTAGTGAGGGAGAGTGTTCAGGACAGTTGGTAGTGAGGGAGAGTGTTCAGGACAGTAGGTAGTGAGAGAGAGTGTTCAGGACAGTTGGTAGCGTGGGAGATTGTTCAGGACAGTGGGTAGTGAGGGAGAGTGTTCAGGACAGTGTGTAGTAAGGGAGAGTGTTCAGGACAGTGTGTAGTAAGGGAGAGTGTTCAGGACAGTTGGTAGTGAGGGAGCGTGTTCAGGACAGTTGGTATTGAGGGAGAGTGTTCAGGACAGTTGGTATTGAGGGAGAGTGTTCAGGACAGTTGGTATTGAGGGAGAGTGTTCAGGACAGTTGGTATTGAGGGAGAGTGTTCAGGACAGTTGGTAGTGTGGGAGATTGTTCAGGACAGTTAATAATTAGGGAGAGTGTTCAGGACAGTGAGTAGTGAGGAAAAGTGTTCAGGACAGTTGTAGTGAAGAGATTATCTTGAGATGATTTCGGGGCTTTAGTGTCCCCGCGGCCCGGTCTTCGACCAGGCCTCCACCCCCAGGAAGCAGCCCGTGACAGCTGACTAACACCCAGGTACCTATTTACTGCTAGGTAACAGGGGCATAGGGTGAAAGAAACTCTGCCCAATGTTTCTCGCCGGCGCCTGGGATCGAACCCTGAAGGAGTGAAGGAGAGTGTTCAGGACAGTTATTAATTAGGGAGAGTGTTCAGGACAGTTAGTAGTGAGGGAGAGTGTTCAGGACAGTTAGTAGTTAGGGAGAGTGTTCAGGACAGTGGGTAGTGAGGGAGAGTGTTCAGGACAGTAGGCAGTGAGGGAGATTGTTTAAGACAGTTAATAATTAGGGAGTGTTCAGGACAGTTAGTAGTTTGGAAGGGTGTTCAGGACAGTGAGTTGTGAGGAAAAGTGTTCAGGACAGTTGGTAGTGAGGGTGAGTGTTCAGGACAGTTGGTAGTTAGGGAGAGTGTTCAGGACAGTGGGTAGTGAGGGAGAGTGTTCAGAACAGTTGATAGTGAGGAGTGTTTTCAGGAAAGTTGGTAGTTAGGGAGAGTGTTCAGGACAGTTGGTAGTGAGGGAGAGTGTTCAGGACAGTGTGTAGTGAGGGAGAGTGCTGAGGACAGTGTGTAGTGAGGGAGAGTGTTCAGGACAGTAGTTAGTGAGCGAGAGTGTTCAGGACAGTAGGTAGTGAGGGAGAGTGTTCAGGACAGTTGGTAGTGAGGGAGAGTGTTCAGGACAGTTAATAATTAGGGAGAGTGTTCAGGACAGTTAGTAGTTTGGAAGAGTGTTCAGGACAGTGGGTAGTGAGAGAGAGAGTGTTCAGGACAGTTGGTAGTGAGGGAGAGTGTTCAGTACGGTTGGTAGTGAGGGAGAGTGTTCAGGACAGTAGTTAGTGAGCGAGAGTGTTTAGGACAGTAGGTAGTGAGGGAGAGTGTTCAGGACAGTTGTTAGTGAGGGAGAGTGTTCAGGACAGTTAATAATTAGGGAGAGTGTTCAGGACAGTTAGTAGTTTGGAAGAGTGTTCAGGACAGTGGGTAGTGAGAGAGAGTGTTCAGGACGGTTGGTAGTGAGGAGAGTGTTCAGGACAGTTGGTAGTGTGGGAGATTGTTCAGGACAGTTAATAATTAGGGAGAGTGTTCAGGACAGATGGTAGTGAAGGAGAGTGTTCAGGACAGTTGGTAGTGAAGGAGAGTGTTCAGGACAGTTGGTAGTGAAGGAGAGTGTTGAGGAAAGTTGGAAGTGAAGCAGAGTATTTAGGACGGTTGGTAGTGAGGAGAGTGTTCAGGACAATTTATAGTGAGGGAGAGTGTTTAGGACAGTTAGTAGTGAGTAGAGTGTTCAGGACAGTTGATAGTGAAGGAGTGTTCAGGACAGTTGATAGTAAGAGAGAGTGTTCAGGACAGTTAGTAGTGAAGGAGAGTGTTCAGGACAGTTGATAGTGATGGGAGTGTTCAGGACAGTTGGTAGTGAGGGGGAGTGTTCAGGACAGTTGGTAGTGAGCGAGAGTGTTCAGGACAGTAGGTAGTGAGGGAGAGTGTTCAGGACAGTTGGTAATGAAGGAGAGTGTTCAGGACAGTTAGTAGTTTGGAAGAGTGTTCAGGACAGTTGGTAGCGTGGTAGATTGTTCAGTACAGTTGGTAGTGAGGGAGAGTGTTCAGGACAGTTGGTATTGAGGGAGAGTGTTCAGGACAGTTGGTAGTTAGTGAGAGTGTTCAGGACAGTTGGTAGTTAGGGAGAGTGTTCAGGACAGTGGGTAGTGAGGGAGAGTGTTCAGGACAGTGTGTAGTTAGGGAGAGTGTTCAGAACAGTTGGTAGTGAGTGAGAGTGTTCAGGACAGTTGGTAGCGTGGGAGATTGTTCAGGACAGTGGGTAGTGAGGGAGAGTGTTCAGGACAGTTGGTAGTGAGGGAGAGTGTTCAGGACAGTAGGTAGTGAGGGAGAGTGTTCAGGACAGTTGGTAGTGAGGGAGAGTGTTCAGGACAGTTGGTAGTGAGGGAGAGTGTTCAGGACAGTAGGTAGTGAGAGAGAGTGTTCAGGACAGTTGGTAGTGAGGGAGAGTGTTCAGGACAGTAGGTAGTGAGGGAGAGTGTTCAGGACAGTTGGTAGTGAGGGAGAGTGTTCAGGACAGTTGGTAGTGAGGGAGAGTGTTCAGGACAGTTGGTAGTGAGGGAGAGTGTTCAGGACAGTAGGTAGTGAGAGAGAGTGTTCAGGACAGTTGGTAGCGTGGGAGATTGTTCAGGACAGTTGGTAGTGAGGGAGAGTGTTGAGGACAGTAGGTAGTGAGAGTGTTCAGGACAGTTGGTAGTGAGTGAGAGTGTTCAGGACAGTTGGTAGCGTGGGAGATTGTTCAGGACAGTGGGTAGTGAGGGAGAGTGTTCAGGACAGTTGGTAGTGAGGGAGAGTGTTCAGGACAGTAGGTAGTGAGAGAGAGTGTTCAGGACAGTTGGTAGCGTGGGAGATTGTTCAGGACAGTGGGTAGTGAGGGAGAGTGTTCAGGACAGTGTGTAGTAAGGGAGAGTGTTCAGGACAGTGTGTAGTAAGGGAGAGTGTTCAGGACAGTTGGTAGTGAGGGAGCGTGTTCAGGACAGTTGGTATTGAGGGAGAGTGTTCAGGACAGTTGGTATTGAGGGAGAGTGTTCAGGACAGTTGGTATTGAGGGAGAGTGTTCAGGACAGTTGGTATTGAGGGAGAGTGTTCAGGACAGTTGGTAGTGTGGGAGATTGTTCAGGACAGTTAATAATTAGGGAGAGTGTTCAGGACAGTGAGTAGTGAGGAAAAGTGTTCAGGACAGTTGTAGTGAAGAGATTATCTTGAGATGATTTCGGGGCTTTAGTGTCCCCGCGGCCCGGTCTTCGACCAGGCCTCCACCCCCAGGAAGCAGCCCGTGACAGCTGACTAACACCCAGGTACCTATTTACTGCTAGGTAACAGGGGCATAGGGTGAAAGAAACTCTGCCCAATGTTTCTCGCCGGCGCCTGGGATCGAACCCTGAAGGAGTGAAGGAGAGTGTTCAGGACAGTTATTAATTAGGGAGAGTGTTCAGGACAGTTAGTAGTGAGGGAGAGTGTTCAGGACAGTTAGTAGTTAGGGAGAGTGTTCAGGACAGTGGGTAGTGAGGGAGAGTGTTCAGGACAGTAGGCAGTGAGGGAGATTGTTTAAGACAGTTAATAATTAGGGAGTGTTCAGGACAGTTAGTAGTTTGGAAGAGTGTTCAGGACAGTGAGTTGTGAGGAAAAGTGTTCAGGACAGTTGGTAGTGAGGGTGAGTGTTCAGGACAGTTGGTAGTTAGGGAGAGTGTTCAGGACAGTGGGTAGTGAGGGAGAGTGTTCAGAACAGTTGATAGTGAGGAGTGTTTTCAGGAAAGTTGGTAGTTAGGGAGAGTGTTCAGGACAGTTGGTAGTGAGGGAGAGTGTTCAGGACAGTGTGTAGTGAGGGAGAGTGCTGAGGACAGTGTGTAGTGAGGGAGAGTGTTCAGGACAGTTGGTAGTGAGGGAGAGTGTTCAGGACAGTAGGTAGTGAGGGAGAGTGTTCAGGACAGTAGGTAGTGAGGGAGAGTGTTCAGGACAGTTGGTAGTGAGGGAGAGTGTTCAGGATAGTTAATAATTAGGCAGAGTGTTCAGGACAGTTAGTAGTTTGGAAGAGTGTTTAGGACAGTGGGTAGTGAGGGAGAGTGTTCAGGACGGTTGGTAGTGAGGAGAGTGTTCAGGACAGTTGGTAGTGTGGGAGATTGTTCAGGACAGTTAATAATTAGGGAGAGTGTTCAGGACAGTTGGTAGTGAAGGAGAGTGTTCAGGACAGTTGGTAGTGAAGGAGAGTGTTCAGGACAGTTGGTAGTGAAGGAGAGTGTTGAGGAGAGTTGGAAGTGAAGCAGAGTGTTCAGGACAGTTGGTTGTGAGGAAAAGTGTTCTGGACGGTTGGTAGTGAGGGAGAGTGTTCAAGACATTTGGTGGTGAGGGGGAGTGTTCAGTACAGTTTGAAGTGAGTTAGAGTGTTCAGGACAGTGGGTAGTGAGGGACAGGGTTCAGGACAGTGGGTAGTGAGGGAGAGTGTTCAGGACAGTGGGTAGTGACGGACAGTGTTCAGGACAGTGGGTAGTGAGGGACAGTGTTCAGGACAGTTGGTAGTGAGGGAGTGTTCAGGACAGTGGGTAGTGAGGAGAGTGTTCAGGACAGTTGGTAGTAAGGGAGAGTGTTCAGGTCAGTTGGTAGTGAGGGAGAGTGTTCAGGACAGTTGGTAGTGAGGGAGAGTGTTCAGGACAGTTGGTAGTGAGGGATAGTGTTCAGGACAGTTGGCAGTGAGGGAGAGTGTTCAGGACAGTTGATAGTGAAGGAGTGTTCAGGACAGTTGATAGTAAGAAAGAGTGTTCAGGACAGTTAGTAGTGAAGGAGAGTGTTCAGGACAGTTGGTAGTGAGGGAGAGTGTTCAGGACAGTTGGTAGTGAGGGAGAGTGTTCAGGACAGTTGGTAGTGAGGGAGAGTGTTCAGGACAGTTGGTAGTGAGGGAGAGTGTTCAGTACGGTTGGTAGTGAGGGAGTGTTCAGGACGGTTGGTAGTGAGGAGAGTGTTCAGGACAGTTGGTAATGTGGGAGATTGTTCAGGACAGTTAATAATTAGGGAGAGTGTTCAGGACAGTTGGTAGTGAAGGAGAGTGTTCAGGACAGTTGGTAGTGAAGGAGAGTGTTCAGGACAGTTGGTAGTGAAGGAGAGTGTTCAGGACAGTTGGTAGTGAAGGAGAGTGTTCAGGACAGTTGGTAGTGAGGGAGAGTGTTTAGGACAGTTAGTAGTGAGTAGAGTGTTCAGGACAATTTATAGTGAGGGAGAGTGTTTAGGACAGTTAGTAGTGAGTAGAGTGTTCAGGACAGTTGATAGTGAAGGAGTGTTCAGGACAGTTGATAGTAAGAGAGAGTGTTCAGGACAGTTAGTAGTGAAGGAGAGTGTTCAGGACAGTTGATAGTGATGGGAGTGTTCAGGACAGTTGGTAGTGAGGGGGAGTGTTCTGACAAGTTGGTAGTGAGGGAGAGTGTTCATGACAGTTGGTAGTGAGGGAAAGTGTTCAGGACAGTTGATGGTGAGGAAAAGTGTTCATCACAGTTAGTAGTGAGGGAGAGTGTTGAGGACAGATAATAGTGAGGAGAGTGTTCAGGACAGTGGACAGTGAGAGTGAGTGTTCAGGACAGTGGGTAGTAAGGGAGAGTGTTAAGTTTGTAGTGAGGGACAGTGTTCAGGCCAGTTGGTAGTGAGGAAAAGTGTTCAGGACAGTTGGTTGTGAAGAAAAGTTTTCAGGACAGTTGGTAGTGAGGGAGAGTGTTCAGGACAGTTGGTAGTGAGGAAAAGTGTTCAGGACATTTGGTGGTGAGTGAGTGTTCAGGACAGATGGTAGTGAGGGAGTATGTTCAGGACAGTTGATGGTGAGGGAGAGTGTTCAGGACAGTTGATAGTGAGGGAGAATGTTCATGACATTTGGTAGTGAAGGAGAGTGTTCATGACTGTTAGTAGTGACAGTGAGTGTTCAGGACAGTTGATAGTGAGGAGAGTGTTCAGGACAGTGGGTAGAGATGGAGTGTGTTCAGGACAGTTGGTAGTGAAAGGGAGTGTTCACAACAATTGGTAGTGTGGGAGAGTGTTCAGGAAAGTTGATAGTGAGGGTGAGTGTTCAGGAAAGTTGGTAGTGAGGAAAAGTGTTCAGGACAGTTGGTTGTGAGGAAAAGTGTTCTGGACGGTTGGTAGTGAGGGAGAGTGTTCAGTACAGTTTGAAGTGAGTTAGAGTGTTCAGGACAGTGGGTAGTGACGGAGAGTGTTCAGGACAGTGGGTAGTGATGTAGAGTGTTCAGGACAGTTGGTAGTGAGGGAGTGTTCAGGACAGTTGGTAGTGAGGGAGAGTGTTCAGGACAGTTGGTAGAGAGGAGAGTGTTCAGGACAGTGGGTAGTGAGGAAGAGTGTTCAGGACAGTTAATAGTGAGGGAGAGTGTTCCGGACAGTTGGTAGTGAAGGAATGTGTTCAGAAACGTTGGTGATGAGGGAGTGTTCTGAACGTTTGATTGTGATTGAGAGTGTCCAGGACAGTTAGTTGTGAAGGAGAGTGTTCAGGACAGTTAATAGTGAGGGAGAGTGTTCAGGACAGTTGATAGTGAGGGTGAGTGTTCAGGACAGTTGATAGTGAGGGAGTGTGTTCAGGACAGTTGATAGTTAGGGAGAGTGTTCAGGACAGTTGATAGTGAGGGAGTGTGTTCAGGACAGTTGGTAGTTAGGGAGAGTGTTCAGGACAGTTGATAGTTAGGGAGAGTGTTCAGGACAGTTGATAGTTAGGGAGAGTGTTCAGGACAGTTGATAGTTAGGGAGAGTGTTCAGGACAGTTGATAGTTAGGGAGAGTGTTCAGGACAGTTGATAGTTAGGGAGAGTGTTCAGGACAGTTGATAGTGAGGGAGAGTGTTCAGGACAGTTGATATTGAGGGAGAGTGTTCAGGACAGTTGGTAGTGAGGGAGAGTGTTCAGGACAGTTAGTAGTGAGGAGAGTGTTCAGGACAGTTGGTAGTGAGGGAGAGTGTTCAGGACAGTTGGTAGTGAGTAGAGTGTTCAGGACAATTTATAGTGAGGGAGAGTGTTTAGGACAGTTAGTAGTGAGTAGAGTGTTCAGGACAGTTGATAGTGAAGGAGTGTTCAGGACAGTTGATAGTAAGAAAGAGTGTTCAGGACAGTTAGTAGTGAAGGAGAGTGTTCAGGACAGTTGGTAGTGAGGGAGAGTGTTCAGTACGATTGGTAGTGAGGGAGTGTTCAGGACAGTTGGCAGTGAGGGAGAGTGTTCAGGACAGTTGGTAGTGAGGGAGAGTGTTCAGGACAGTTGGTAGTGAGGGAGAGTGTTCAGGACAGTTGGTAGTGAGGGAGAGTGTTCAGTACGGTTGGTAGTGAGAGAGTGTTCAGGACGGTTGGTAGTGAGGAGAGTGTTCAGGACAGTTGGTAATGTGGGAGATTGTTCAGGACAGTTAATAATTAAGGAGAGTGTTCAGGACAGTTGGTAGTGAAGGAGAGTGTTCAGGACAGTTGGTAGTGAAGGAGAGTGTTCAGGACAGTTGGTAGTGAAGGAGAGTGTTCAGGACAGTTGGTAGTGAAGGAGAGTGTTCAGGACAGTTGGTAGTGAGGGAGAGTGTTTAGGACAGTTAGTAGTGAGTAGAGTGTTCAGGACAATTTATAGTGAGGGAGAGTGTTTAGAACAGTTAGTAGTGAGTAGAGTGTTCAGGACAGTTGATAGTGAAGGAGTGTTCAGGACAGTTGATAGTAAGAGAGAGTGTTCAGGACAGTTAGTAGTGAAGGAGAGTGTTCAGGACAGTTGATAGTGATGGGAGTGTTCAGGACAGTTGGTAGTGAGGGGGAGTGTTCCGACAAGTTGGTAGTGAGGGAGAGTGTTCATGACAGTTGGTAGTGAGGGAAAGTGTTCAGGACAGTTGATGGTGAGGAAAAGTGTTCATCACAGTTAGTAGTGAGGGAGAGTGTTGAGGACAGATAATAGTGAGGAGAGTGTTCAGGACAGTGGACAGTGAGAGTGAGTGTTCAGGGCAGTGGGTAGTAAGGGAGAGTGTTAAGACAGTTGATAGTGAGGAGAGTGTTCAGGACAGTTGGTAGTGAGAGAGTGTACAGGACAGTTGGAAACGAGGAAGAGTGTACAGGAGAGTTGGTTGTGAAGGAGAGTGTTCAGGACAGTTGATAGTGAGGGAGTGTTCAGGCCAGTTTGTAGTGAGGGACAGTGTTCAGGCCAGTTGGTAGTGAGGAAAAGTGTTCAGGACAGTTGGTTGTGAAGAAAAGTTTTCAGGACAGTTGGTAGTGAGGGAGAGTGTTCAGGACAGTTGGTAGTGAGGAAAAGTGTTCAGGACATTTGGTGGTGAGTGAGTGTTCAGGACAGATGGTAGTGAGGGAGTATGTTCAGGACAGTTGATGGTGAGGGAGAGTGTTCAGGACAGTTGATAGTGAGGGAGAATGTTCATGACATTTGGTAGTGAAGGAGAGTGTTCATGACTGTTAGTAGTGACAGTGAGTGTTCAGGACAGTTGATAGTGAGGAGAGTGTTCAGGACAGTGGGTAGAGATGGAGTGTGTTCAGGACAGTTGGTAGTGAAAGGGAGTGTTCACAACAATTGGTAGTGTGGGAGAGTGTTCAGGAAAGTTGATAGTGAGGGTGAGTGTTCAGGAAAGTTGGTAGTGAGGAAAAGTGTTCAGGACAGTTGGTTGTGAGGAAAAGTGTTCTGGACGGTTGGTAGTGAGGGAGAGTGTTCAGTACAGTTTGAAGTGAGTTAGAGTGTTCAGGACAGTGGGTAGTGACGGAGAGTGTTCAGGACAGTGGGTAGTGATGTAGAGTGTTCAGGACAGTTGGTAGTGAGGGAGTGTTCAGGACAGTTGGTAGTGAGGGAGAGTGTTCAGGACAGTTGGTAGAGAGGAGAGTGTTCAGGACAGTGGGTAGTGAGGAAGAGTGTTCAGGACAGTTAATAGTGAGGGAGAGTGTGCCGGACAGTTGGTAGTGAAGGAATGTGTTCAGAAACGTTGGTGATGAGGGAGTGTTCTGAACGTTTGATTGTGATTGAGAGTGTCCAGGACAGTTAGTTGTGAAGGAGAGTGTTCAGGACAGTTAATAGTGAGGGAGAGTGTTCAGGACAGTTGATAGTGAGGGTGAGTGTTCAGGACAGTTGATAGTGAGGGAGTGTGTTCAGGACAGTTGATAGTTAGGGAGAGTGTTCAGGACAGTTGATAGTGAGGGAGTGTGTTCAGGACAGTTGGTAGTTAGGGAGAGTGTTCAGGACAGTTGATAGTGAGGGAGAGTGTTCAGGACAGTTGATAGTTAGGGAGAGTGTTCAGGACAGTTGATAGTTAGGGAGAGTGTTCAGGACAGTTGATAGTTAGGGAGAGTGTTCAGGACAGTTGATAGTTAGGGAGAGTGTTCAGGACAGTTGATAGTGAGGGAGAGTGTTCAGGACAGTTGATATTGAGGGAGAGTGTTCAGGACAGTTGGTAGTGAGGGAGAGTGTTCAGGACAGTTAGTAGTGAGGAGAGTGTTCAGGACAGTTGGTAGTGAGGGAGAGTGTTCAGGACAGTTGGTAGTGAGTAGAGTGTTCAGGACAATTTATAGTGAGGGAGAGTGTTTAGGACAGTTAGTAGTGAGTAGAGTGTTCAGGACAGTTGATAGTGAAGGAGTGTTCAGGACAGTTGATAGTAAGAAAGAGTGTTCAGGACAGTTAGTAGTGAAGGAGAGTGTTCAGGACAGTTGGTAGTGAGGGAGAGTGTTCAGTACGGTTGGTAGTGAGGGAGTGTTCAGGACAGTTGGCAGTGAGGGAGAGTGTTCAGGACAGTTGGTAGTGAGGGAGAGTGTTCAGGACAGTTGGTAGTGAGGGAGAGTGTTCAGGACAGTTGGTAGTGAGGGAGAGTGTTCAGTACGGTTGGTAGTGAGAGAGTGTTCAGGACGGTTGGTAGTGAGGAGAGTGTTCAGGACAGTTGGTAATGTGGGAGATTGTTCAGGACAGTTAATAATTAGGGAGAGTGTTCAGGACAGTTGGTAGTGAAGGAGAGTGTTCAGGACAGTTGGTAGTGAAGGAGAGTGTTCAGGACAGTTGGTAGTGAAGGAGAGTGTTCAGGACAGTTGGTAGTGAGGGAGAGTGTTTAGGACAGTTAGTAGTGAGTAGAGTGTTCAGGACAATTTATAGTGAGGGAGAGTGTTTAGGACAGTTAGTAGTGAGTAGAGTGTTCAGGACAGTTGATAGTGAAGGAGTGTTCAGGACAGTTGATAGTAAGAGAGAGTGTTCAGGACAGTTAGTAGTGAAGGAGAGTGTTCAGGACAGTTGATAGTGATGGGAGTGTTCAGGACAGTTGGTAGTGAGGGGGAGTGTTCCGACAAGTTGGTAGTGAGGGAGAGTGTTCATGACAGTTGGTAGTGAGGGAAAGTGTTCAGGACAGTTGATGGTGAGGAAAAGTGTTCATCACAGTTAGTAGTGAGGGAGAGCGTTGAGGACAGATAATAGTGAGGAGAGTGTTCAGGACAGTGGACAGTGAGAGTGAGTGTTCAGGACAGTGGGTAGTAAGGGAGAGTGTTAAGACAGTTGATAGTGAGGAGAGTGTTCAGGACAGTTGGTAGTGAGAGAGTGTACAGGACAGTTGGAAACGAGGAAGAGTGTACAGGAGAGTTGGTTGTGAAGGAGAGTGTTCAGGACAGTTGATAGTGAGGGAGTGTTCAGGCCAGTTTGTAGTGAGGGACAGTGTTCAGGCCAGTTGGTAGTGAGGAAAAGTGTTCAGGACAGTTGGTTGTGAAGAAAAGTTTTCAGGACAGTTGGTAGTGAGGGAGAGTGTTCAGGACAGTTGGTAGTGAGGAAAAGTGTTCAGGACATTTGGTGGTGAGTGAGTGTTCAGGACAGATGGTAGTGAGGGAGTATGTTCAGGACAGTTGATGGTGAGGGAGAGTGTTCAGGACAGTTGATAGTGAGGGAGAATGTTCATGACATTTGGTAGTGAAGGAGAGTGTTCATGACTGTTAGTAGTGACAGTGAGTGTTCAGGACAGTTGATAGTTAGGAGAGTGTTCAGGACAGTGGGTAGAGATGGAGTGTGTTCAGGACAGTTGGTAGTGAAAGGGAGTGTTCACAACAATTGGTAGTGTGGGAGAGTGTTCAGGAAAGTTGATAGTGAGGGTGAGTGTTCAGGAAAGTTGGTAGTGAGGAAAACTGTTCAGGACAGTTGGTTGTGAGGAAAAGTGTTCTGGACGGTTGGTAGTGAGGGAGAGTGTTCAGTACAGTTTGAAGTGAGTTAGAGTGTTCAGGACAGTGGGTAGTGACGGAGAGTGTTCAGGACAGTGGGTAGTGATGTAGAGTGTTCAGGACAGTTGGTAGTGAGGGAGTGTTCAGGACAGTTGGTAGTGAGGGAGAGTGTTCAGGACAGTTGGTAGAGAGGAGAGTGTTCAGGACAGTGGGTAGTGAGGAAGAGTGTTCAGGACAGTTAATAGTGAGGGAGAGTGTGCCGGACAGTTGGTAGTGAAGGAATGTGTTCAGAAACGTTGGTGATGAGGGAGTGTTCTGAACGTTTGATTGTGATTGAGAGTGTCCAGGACAGTTAGTTGTGAAGGAGAGTGTTCAGGACAGTTAATAGTGAGGGAGAGTGTTCAGGACAGTTGATAGTGAGGGTGAGTGTTCAGGACAGTTGATAGTGAGGGAGTGTGTTCAGGACAGTTGATAGTTAGGGAGAGTGTTCAGGACAGTTGATAGTGAGGGAGTGTGTTCAGGACAGTTGGTAGTTAGGGAGAGTGTTCAGGACAGTTGATAGTTAGGGAGAGTGTTCAGGACAGTTGATAGTTAGGGAGAGTGTTCAGGACAGTTGATAGTTAGGGAGAGTGTTCAGGACAGTTGATAGTTAGGGAGAGTGTTCAGGACAGTTGATAGTGAGGGAGAGTGTTCAGGACAGTTGATATTGAGGGAGAGTGTTCAGGACAGTTGGTAGTGAGGGAGAGTGTTCAGGACAGTTAGTAGTGAGGAGAGTGTTCAGGACAGTTGGTAGTGAGGGAGAGTGTTCAGGACAGTTAGTAGTGAGGAGAGTGTTCAGGACAGTTGGTAGTGAGGGAGAGTGTTCAGGACAGTTGGTAGTGAGGGAGAGTGTTCAGGACAGTTGGTAGTGAGGGAGAGTGTTCAGGACAGTTAGTAGTGAGGAGAGTGTTCAGGACAGTTAGTAGTGAGGAGAGTGTTCAGGACAGTTGGTATTGATAATGACAATTGATTTAGTAATTATTATGGATAAATGATAGTGAACGAAAGTTATGCCTACAGATCTATGCTTATTTAAAATATTCATACGAAAACTAACATCTCAAAGTTGAATATATTGTGAATTTCACGAACGGAGACAACATTATAATTAAAACATAATGTATATAAGTCTTAAGTCATAAATCTCTCAAATAAAATATGGTTACAGAATATTTACTATTGTTAATATATTCATCTCTGAGAAGGGAACCCTAGAATAGATATTTTGGCCCATCTAGAATCTAGATTATAGTTCTGAGGACATACATTACTGATTTGAGGTCTTGGACTTACACCTTCCCGCGACCGAGTAGTGACAGATTGACGGTACTCACCACCCTAGACCGCTGACTTCACTTCAACTTTGTATTGACAACAAATGGGGAAGAGACTGGTACTAGTGACTGCTAACTTGTAACTGACACTGAATTTGCGAATCGACAGATACTAGTGATAGTTAACCTGTTCTTGTTGTCGCAGTTACTCGAGAACTTGTTATATACGTCAGATGCACATGGTTGCAGTGTCTCGTTAATACTAAATATCGGAATGCACTAAACTTAAAATGCTATTTGATATACGAGGACATATAAGCACGTATAGGAAGAGCTTCCACTGTCGGACACTGCAAAATGAAATCTGAGGACGCAAGGTTTCTCCCCTCTGTCGTGTCGTCAGCCTGTACCAAGTTGAGCGCTATGTGGTGTATTTGCGTTTGAATATTGGCGAGATTAGCTAACCGCTGCTCGTGGTAGCATGGGATAGTAGAAGAACTGAGGCGGGGTTAGAGGACGGTGAGCAAGGAAGGCAGAACAATGGGGCATCCATTACTTGGATTCTTGCAAGGATGTTGGTGACTTAAGAATGAATAGTGAGCCATCCCCGTGGCCAGGATAGCGGGCCAAGCCATTGATAACTTCTGGCGCTGGGTAGGCGAGAGGGGAGGGCTGTGAATTAATATAATTTAAAAACGTTAAGTTCCTTGAATTCCTTTTTAGAATCCCTGAGGAGAGATGAGTAGCTTAGGCTAGTGTAAATATTTACTAGGAACTTCCCTATAGCGGCTGTGTTGGAGATACATACTTGCCTGTGCGTGTTGTTGGAGACTTAGTAGCATTGAGTGTTGCAAGGTTGTGGTTGTGGGCGTGTGGTGTCAAGACTGTAGAGAGCTGGGCTTGTGACACACCGGGGTGTCACTGTAGGCTAGCGTGTGTGTAATCTTGTATAACATACACTAGTAACTGTGGTAGTGTATGTGTTGTGTACACCACCCACTGCCACCACTGACAGCCACACGGTGCCCACTCACCATACTTATACCTTATACCGACAGTATTAAGCTGAACTTGATGACAGTAGGTATTAGATAACTGGCTCTCCATTAAAAATCTATAACACATATCTATACCAAAAGTTATCTCAAGAATTATAACACAGTTCACTATTATCTCGTTAACACAATATTCAATTTTGCTTATTCAGTTAGAAGTTAACATAGCATAAGGACCAGGCTCGTAGTGAATATTACCCACAGTAACAGAGTCTCACACAAGTCAACAAATGTATTTGCACTTATCGGTGACTTCAGTGTTGTTGTTAGCACAGCTCAGACGACATAAACCAACGCTACATATCTACACTCTGCCTGTTTCCTCCCTTGCCTTCCCTGCAACAGTTGCAACACACAGGTTATGCAACTTGCGCTCATTCAGACATCATTGCTTAAGTTGGATTGCGACTGTAGACCTTTCAAATATGACATGAGTTGCGCACTGGTTGTAACTGTAGGACCTGGGTTGTGGACCGTGGACTGGTATAGTGACTGTAGCATCCGGCTGTGCCCTCAACATCGTGCTCCTAAGTTCAGTTAGAAATGAATGTTGTTGGTGTCGTTGCTTTAGCTTAGAGGCTGCGCTAGAGTAAGTCGGTCGTCCCCTCCGGGGCCCAGACGAGGGAGAAGCGGCATTACCCGGACACCTCGGCCTTATTCATGCTGGAGTCAGTACCTCCCTGACGGGGCTAGCTCGTCACCCCAGCACGCTGCCGCGGCTGCTCTCCCGTGGTGTGTCAGGGGGCCGCCTCACACACCACCCCAGGAGATCCTCCGCAGGCAGATGCTGCGGCGAGCAGCCAACGCAAGCACGTCTGAGGGATGAAGTTGGTCTGTCAACACTTTTAACGGCTTGTACGAACCACCAACAAAACCTAATTAGATAACTAATATACGAGCCTACTTGAGAAAGTTAATGATGGCGTACAGGAGCCTCCTGCAACCCCAGATTGGCTAGCGTTTGGCGCCCCTGAGTACGAAGGGTGAGAGGCGTCGCCACAGGAAGATGTCGTGGGCCAGGGCGGCCACGCCCTCACTTGCCCACATGACACTACAACTCCACTGTCATTCCTCGTGGTAGCGCTCACAGTTTCTAGAGGCTTAGAAAGAACGGCTGCTAGAAGGGATTAGATGAAACTAGGCTGGCATATCTAGACTAACGAAGGAAATAGAAAATATCTCATAATAGTCCTTCAGTTTTGTTCCAAAATGCTAGGTGTAGTTAGCCATATAGTTTATACAAGCTATTCTAGACACCAGAGGAATCTGTACATACTACTAGATATGAAAGTTGCATAGATTCTATGCCTGCTAGAAACGTAGTCGACGCCTGGTGGTGAACACGTCAACGCGTACGGGTAAACCCAGCCAGTACAGCTCCCTCTTAACACTCGTTTCCTTGTTATTTCATCTTTTTGCACGTTAAAATCCAAGTTATGCACCTTTCCATAATATTTTTTGACTTTTTCCATTTGGCACAGTCATACGTTCATTCTATGCACCCGATTAATACTTTTATTATACACAGTTTATATATACCATATATTTACTATTTCTGGTACATTTGTGTATCAGATTTTTTGTCCTTTTATATTATTATTATTATTATTATTATTATTATCATTATTATTATTATTATTATTATTCGAATTACTTCTTTCATTATCCTGTCTATCTGCATTTTGGTGCTAATTATCATCATATTGGCCCGTGCATTTTATCTGTTATTTTTTCTATCTTTTTGCTCGGTGTTATTCTTAATTGCTCTAAAGTACGGGTTTTATCATTAAACCTTTGTTTTCAAGTGTAATTTGCATAACTCAGTTATAATTAGTTTCGATTCATACTACAAAAGTAGACTTATGATTCAACACTTTGATGTAGGCTATTGACTTATAACACTGTTCAGGACTCAAGTCAGTTTAGATAGATACAAGTGCGATCAGAAGTTAAATCAGAAGATAAGACCATAGTTGAAGGCTTAACAAGCTGTGAAGTTGAGTTTAATGTTCCTGGCTGAGCACTAGCCGGCGCGGGAGCTGTGCTGCTCTCCACCTCCTGTCCACCTCCGTCCACCTCCGTCCACCTCCGTCCATCTGCTGTTCACTGTCCTCTGCACACACACTCGCCGGCCGCCCTACGCTTGCCGGTCTGCACACGTCTTGTAAAAGTGGTGCGCTAGCAGAGGGAGCGTCGTGACTGTTGTGTAGCAGAGAGCAGGCGCGGCAGGAGGCAGCAGCAGCACAGGTCCCAGCCGGCCAGCGCCAGCCGGGAGACGGCAGCCGTGCTTGTCACTAGCTGCCGTCTCTACAACTGAGCCTGATAAGCTGGCACGCTTGGCTCCCCCCTGGTGATATGGGCGGCTGTAGACGGTGCTTGTGTGGCGTTGCAGTTCTTCCTCCGCCTCAACTACCTGGACATGCACCGCACCTACGGCTGCGCCGCCAACCCCCAGCGCACGCGGCCTCTCTGCGACTTTTGCGGCCGAAAGTTCTGTCAGCCTCAGAAACTGAAGGTGCACATCAAGCGAATGCACAGTGGTGAGTGTCGGGTGGAGACGGCGAGCGGGGAGCTCTCTCTCTCTCTCTCTCTCTCTCACACACACACACACACACACACACACACACACACACACACACACACACACACACACACACACACACCCTTGTAAGTGGGTGGAGGTAGCGGGGAGGTTACACACACACACACCCTTGTAAGTGGGTGTAGGGAAGCCTGAGGGAAGGTGGGTGGGTGAAGGGACACAGGTGCTCGGGTGCCGCCAACCCACGCGTCAGGGGTCCATAGAGGACGACCCACGGTAAGGGCCGCTGACCAGGGCGACCGCGGCAGCAACCCACACTCCACACACGCACGCAAAGCATAAATATCAAGAAAAAAAAGACACGCGTACACAAAGTCCTGAGTAAGAATAAATTACAGACAAAACACCAAAATCTGTAAATAAAAAAATATATGCTATTGACCTCTCAATATAAAGTTACAGGAAGGAAATGTTGCTTAGAGCGGCGCGAGGCGACTGTGAGTGGTGGTTGACTGTTGGCCTTGGTCAGGCACGCCACGTACCCTCTATAGCGCAGCGTCTGGGCAGGGGCGGCGGCGGCTGCGGGGTGCCCCTCACTCTACCCTTCGTCACACCTCATGTATGAAGACGTCAACCATGCCAGTCAGTCTTGTGAGGCGCCCCGGACCTGCCGCCCTCCACTCTCAGACACTCACTCGTATCCTGACGTTGCTCTCTCCTTTTCTCTCTCTCTCGTGTGCCTCTGTCTGTTTGTACTATGAACGTGTGTGAAATATTGTAATGTGTGTGTGTGTGTGTGTGTGTGTGTGTGTGTGTGTGTGTGTGTGTGTGTGTGTGTGTGTGTGTGTGTGTGTGTGTGTGTGTGTGTGTGTGTGTGTGGACCGACGAGCAGTTCTTCCTGCGGCTACACTCGCTGGACATGCACGTCACGTACTCCTGCAGCCGCAACCCGGCCCGCGTCTTCCCCCTCTGCGACTACTGCGGCAAGAAGTTCTGCCAGCCGCAGCACCTCCGATCTCACCAGAAGCGCATGCATGCAGGTAAGTCTCCAGGGGTGGCTGGGCGGGTGGGGGTGGGAAGGGGGTTGGGGGTTTGCTCGGGCTTGTAACAACACCCCAGTCACCTGTTAACAAGGGCTTGTAACACCCCAGTCACCTGTTAACAAGGGCTTGTAACACCCCAGTCACCTGTTAACAAGGGCCACCACAGAACAGCGACAGAGCTCTCCTCACCTCTGCGCTCCAGATGCACGCATTTACTTCAAATTTTTAAACCTTTTTTGCAATATATTTTTTTTCTCTGCACATTGATGTCATCATTTTTAAGTCTATAATAAAAAGCTGGGTATAACACGGCGCTGAAATTGGTCATTTTATTTTACTGATAATAACATTTATAATATTACTAAATGCATGGTACATGTTCAGTGTTTTGAATAATACTTTGAAATATATAATATTTGTTCTAACAGGACAATATGAGCTCTTGTTTGGAAACAAACATACATATATATATATATATATATATATATATATATATATATATATATATATATATATATATATATATATATATATATATATATATATATATATATATATATATACACACACACACACACACGCGCATGTAAACTATTGTAGAATATTGAGAGGTGCAGAGCTTGGAGTGATCTCAGGTTATCATCAGTTGAAAGTTTTTTTTTTTTTTAATATATTAGGTACATGTGCATTAGTGCAGCTACCCTAGACTATATGAAGTGGAGTACAGTGTGTCAAAAAAGCTAACTAGGTGATGCTAAAAAATCCCCATCACACAGGATGGTTAGTCATACAGAGGCATGTGATAAGCGGTCTGCACTGGCAGACTCTGGGTGCATTATGAGGATATCATCAACACAAGATTGAATAAGGTAGCAGTGGTAATACAAGTCCCCATCTCGCAGGATGGTTAGTCATACAGAGCCATGTGTTTAATAGCCTGCACTGGCAAATTTTGGGTACACTGTGAGGATATCTTCAAGAATACGAGAGTGAATAAAGCAATTGCAAAGCTCCAGGTACCTCATGCCAACTGGTCTGAAAGGTCTAATAACTGGGCATTCAGTGATGTAGTGCGGGAGATCATGCCGTAGTTCCTGCTCACAGAGTTTGCACCTGGAGTGCTCAGGATTGGGAGACCCGTCACCTGCAGCCACCGGCCACAGGTAACGGTAACCCAACCTGATCCTTGCAACCACTGTGTCGCACAGTCTAGTGGACGTTTTGTGCTGCCCATAGATGTAGGTTTCAGATCTGAACAAATCATAGCTTTTTATACTAGTACTTTCAGGTCGTAAGAGAGAGAGGGTGTGAGGGAGGACCCACCCTCGGGCCGCTATAACCCAACCCTCAGTCCTTAATAAACATTCCAAGTGAAACGGGGAAAATCATAGCGTGAAGACCCTAGTAGTTGAGGTTATGCTGACCTTCTCATATATACAGCTTGGAAACTGAGACGATAGTGTTTGATTCAACATTGTCTTTTATTTCAGTTACGTTGGTTGAAGACCAGTTTGTGATGTTAGGAGTCAGTATTACGACCTGTATCCTGAACGGGATAGACGACGATATTGCTGTCATTCGCTGCGTTAACATGTTAAATTGTAATCGCGTGTAAACTTCAATGACTGTGTAACGCAATATACAAACACGAACTAATTCTAATATGATACGAACAAATTAGGTCTGATTTCCCCTAACAGCTATGTTTGTGTGTGTAAATCATGAAGAACTTAACACGCGACGAATACTGTGACAACGTCTGACCGCGAAAGAAAATGAGACAGAAAATTACTAAAGTACCTTCGTATTAATACACCATCAGAAGGATGAATATTACAAGTCAGTGGTGGTCGTGATTATAGGCAGGAAGGCAAAGCAATGTCTCTGGTTCATGAACAGCAGAACAAGAGGAAACTGCAGTGTCCTCTGGTTCTTATGTTCACGAACCAGACATTGTTCTTCACCTCATTGTTCTCCTTCCTGCCTATAATCACCACCACCACTGACTTGTAGTATTCATCCTTCTCATGATGTATTAATACGAAGCTACTTAAGTAATTTTCTCAGTTTCTTTCATGGTCATACATTTTTTTTTTTTTTTTTTTTTTTTTTGAGATATATACAAGAGTTGTTACATTCTTGTACAGCCACTAGTACGCGTAGCGTTTCGGGCAAGTCCTTAATCCTATGGTCCCTGGAATACGATCCCCTGCCGCGAAGAATCGTTTTTTTCATCCAAGTTCACATTTTACTGTTGAGTTAAACAGCGGCTACAGTTAAGGAATTGCGCCCAGTAAATCCTCTCCGGCCAGGATACGAACCCATGACATAGCGCTCGCGGAACGCCAGGCGAGTGTCATATACATTGGCATGCATATATATATATATATATATATATATATATATATATATATATATATATATATATATATATATATATATATATATATATATATATATATAATATAGGGGGTACCACCTCTGGTGCAATTGTAGGGACCCAAAGCCTCGGAGAAGAGAATAAAGGGTATTCAGAGAAGACCTTGTAGGTTCTCACTGAACACTTTAATATCTTCTTTTCCTACCATCCATACTTTTCTACTATTTTATGCAATATGATTGATTTATTTGATTAATTTTATTACATTGTGTTTACAGAACAATCAAACATACATAACAATCACTTTCGAAGACCTCAACCAGCTCTTCAGAGGTTGGGTGCGTGTCCAAGATACAGCAAGCATTTCCTCTCTGGATCATGACACCGAGGCGCTGGAACAGGAGACTGGTTGCTTTTGAGTCTCTATTTTGTCTAATGGGTTCCTAACCCACCTCCTTTAGGCACTTAAGTGCACTTTTACCCGAGGCACCCAGGGTCTCAGAGCCACTCGGCATGAACCTGTAACAAAGTTCTAGGTCCCTGTACTTATTAGGTGTCTGGATTTCCCTAACGGTGGCCGCCCCGCCTCCCTCAGCTGTACTGTGAGGTAGATAGGTATCAGCCAATGTAGATACATGTGTAGTCCCACACGACCTGTTTACCATCCCTCCATGGCTGCAGAGTTACTCCATCTGGGCGTTTGTGACTGTTGTCAGGTCTGCACAACTGAGGTTCCCTTTTTGCTGGACACCCACCTGCTGGAGCTAAACGTCTCTTGATGTCACTGACTGCTTCATCTCTGGCAATCTTTCCCTGTGACTTACGACAGATGAGACTATGGCTGCCGTATTGGTCTGGTGACGCATAGCCGCAGATACACCGGTGTTCAGTGGAGATTGGGGTGGTAAGGCGCAGTACAGCACCAATACTTCAACCCGTCCTCAGACAAGTCCATTCCATCCGGCAGTCGACCCCAAAGATCCATTCATTAATTTTAACATACTGTTCATTCAAAATATAAATTTTCTCAAACATAAATTAATATTGTTATATATTAGCATACTGTGCATATTTAGGCATTGGTTAGGTTAGGTGTTTATGGTTTGTTGGTGATTATTTGTATTTGTAGTACGAGGGTACAGCATTTACAGTGATGTGGTTCAAAGAAAAGTTATCAGCGAAACACTTATTCTGGAAGTGTTCGGACGTCAGCAGTTGTGAGTCGTGTGTAAACCGTTTGTCATTCACAAACAGGGGTTTGGCGGGTGCATGGAATGGACTTTGGCCTTTGTTTGTGAGGACGGGATGAATACTTAGCACCCGATGGTCCAGGCGGGTGCCCAAGGCGGAATTAGAGATAGCCAACAGGAAGTCCCCAGCATGGGGAGCTTGCACAGCCAGGAGGCGTACTTTATCCGTCACAGAAGCTGCCTCTACCAATGTTGTGGCAATATTCTCCGCTATAGGCTTATTCCACTTGGCCTGTTTGCAGTCATTTGGAAAAGCTGGTTGCGGTTGAGAGTTGGCAAGATTGTCCCACTAGCCGGCTGCTTCAGTGAATTTGCGATCTTGAATCCCAATGGAGTCTTAGGTACTCTGGTAGGATCTCATTCACTAATTCACCTGTTGCACTGGACGAGGATAAGAATGCAGGCAATGCCCACTGTGTCGCCTTGCGAATACCTATACCCTAGGAGTCTAACTGGGAGAGTTGATTGGTCTCATTGGTCATCTGTCAGGGAGAGGTTTAACACTTTGGAACTTTGGACGTTTGAAGGATGAAGAAAATTAAAATTTAATTGTTAATTTTGCGCCGAGGGGCGAATTTATTGGGCAGCGCCCAATAAACAGTGTGGACGCACTCTGTTTATTGCGTGCTTCAATAAAATAAGAGTGAACACACCGCCATAGTGACAGTATTGGGCAGCGTCACTCATCCTGTGAGTGAACACACCGCCATAGTGACAGTATTGGGCAGCGTCACTCATCCTGTGAGTGGACACACCACCATAGTGACAGTATTGGGCAGCGTCACTCATCCTGTGAGTGGACACACCGCCATAGTGACAGTATTGGGCAGCGTCACTCATCCTGTGAGTGAACACACCGCCATAGTGACAGTATTGGGCAGCGCCACTCATCCTGTGAGTGGACACACCGCCATAGTGACAGTATTGGGCAGCGTCACTCATCCTGTGAGTGGACACACCACCATAGTGACAGTATTGGGCAGCGTCACTCATCCTGTGAGTGGACACACCGCCATAGTGACAGTATTGGGCAGCGTCACTCATCCTGTGAGTGGACACACCACCATAGTGACAGTATTGGGCAGCGTCACTCATCCTGTGAGTGGACACACCACCATAGTGACAGTATTGGGCAGCGCCACTCATCCTGTGAGTGGACACACCGCCATAGTGACAGTATTGGGCAGCGTCACTCATCCTGTGAGTGGACACACCGCCATAGTGACAGTATTGGGCAGCGTCACTCATCCTGTGAGTGGACACACCACCATAGTGACAGTATTGGGCAGCGTCACTCATCCTGTGAGTGGACACACCGCCATAGTGACAGTATTGGGCAGCGCCACTCATCCTGTGAGTGGACACACCGCCATAGTGACAGTATTGGGCAGCGCCACTCATCCTGTGAGTGGACACACCGCCATAGTGACAATATTGGGCAGTGCCACTCATCCTGTGAGTGGACACACCGCCATAGTGACAGTATTGGGCAGTGCCACTCATCCTGTGAGTGGACACACCGCCATAGCAGCATGTACAACACTCCCCAATAAGAAGAAATCCCGCTGGGTTGTTCATCCTGTCACTCGTACCCAAACATAGCTGGGACTTGCTTAACTGTTTCTAGCGAACAGTTTCTCAAATAAAAAGATTAACATTCATCAACCTTTAAACTCTTACGTTATCTTGCGGGTGCAAAATAGAGGAATCTTTTAAGAACAGTATCTATATTTGACAAATAGTGTTTTCCTAGCTCATACAATGTGGTGTTTATTATTCTACACATATTTCTAATGACTCTTAGATGTTCACATTCTCTCAGGTAGTGGTTAAGATTTTGTTCTTCTATCCTCCTTTCCTCAGTTACCTTGTCACGGTGATGTTGCCTGACAATACCTCTAATTTGTAGAAGAGTCTTGGGTATGAAGTATTCAATATGGTCTTCTTGAGCGCCTTCAGCAGCCAGCACATCTGCTCGTTCATTTCCACAGATTCCAACATGGGAAGAGATCCACAGGAATTTGACGACTCTTCCCTGATTGGTTAGTACTCTCATAGCTCTTGATTTCAGCGATTATTCGCAAGATTTTCTGCCCGATTTTTACTAAGGCTTTGTAGTGCTGCTTCTGAATCAGTGCAGATCACTGCACCATTAGTGTTTCTTTCAAGGAATCTTAACGCCATAACAATGGCAGTTAGCTCTGCTTGCATTGAAGAGACCTAATTCGCAATGCGTGCTTTCCTTCATTTCTGCGTTGAAAGGCATTATTCCTATTTACAGTGTATGCTGCACCAGCCCTGCCATTCACAAGATTAGATGACCCATCAGTGTAGATTTGATCTAATTCATTTCCAGCTTCTTTATTAATTTCCTCAAGATACTTGTGCCTCATTTCGTGTGGTATCATGTTGGACTTTTTCGTTGTCATTTCTTTGTTGATAATCCTGCATGGGTCATCCTCCCAGGGAGGTAACCTCTCTACAGGCATGAGCTCACGGGCTTGCTCAAGCAGGTGACGTTCTTCGAGGTAGCAGACTGAACTGTGATGCCATTTTTTGCTTCTCCTGTTTCCTTTAGTAAGTAGTACAAAACTCAGTTTTTGGCAATATCATTGTAATGGGGATCTCTGGCTATCTTAATTGCAAGCTTAGCATTCAATTCCTTAATTCTGCTTTAACACTGTGGAGGGACAACTCCTCTCGTAGATTAGAGGTTTTGCCAGTTCTTGGGTCTCCAAGAATGATTGTCATGGCTTCATTTTGTATGCTTTCAAGTTTTTTCATATTGCCTTGGGAGTAAGTGCACAAGACCGGTGCATCATAGTCTATGATGGAAAATGTAAATCATTTTAAACACGGCAATAGAGGCCCCATGTCCATTCCAGATTATAGTTTTCGGTGCCCTGAGTCGACTTTTGCATGTTACTATGAGTTGGTTGAGCTCCTCTTTCTTTCCCTTGTTAGAGCCGACAGTGACGCAAAGGTACCGATAATAGTCAACCCATTCAAGTGTTACACCATTAATTTGTAGATCTTCATTTTCTCGACGCTTGTGATGAGAGTATGCTTTTGTCTTTTTTGTGGAGAAAGTGATACCGAGGTCAACACA
Organism: Procambarus clarkii; assembly: GCF_040958095.1. Lineage (NCBI taxonomy): Eukaryota > Metazoa > Arthropoda > Malacostraca > Decapoda > Cambaridae > Procambarus > Procambarus clarkii. The sequence goes on along the minus strand of NC_091211.1, from coordinate 29,071,903 downwards.
TTTCCTTCCAAGGAGTTCAATGGACTGTTTTTCCCAAAGTGGGAGCTTGTATTAGAACTTCATCTGCATATCCCACTTAATGTGTTCCTTCCGGAAATTCAATATTTGCAATGGCGTTCATATACTGAATTAGTGAAGGGCTGACAGATGATCACAAGATCACAGATCAGATCAGATCACAGATCACAAGACAAGATCGCAGATGAAAAGCGATCACAGTGCACAGACTCTCGCAATATGCTTTTCTCAGGAAGGTCAGCCACACTCCCATCCTGGTTTCTTATATCGGGAAGAAATGGAAGGCCTTCTCCAGTAATGGGTATTGGCGATTAGAGCACCATCCAGATAGAAACGTTCTTCCATCGGCACTGCATCCCATTGAGGGAGTGTCAGCTGAACGTAGGGCTCTGCTCGCACTACAATGCGTCACAAACGCTTCAAGGTTCGACTTACCCCACTCGACGACCATGCATTCGGCAAGAACAACCTCCTGAGGATCCCCAAAGACATCGCAGGCATTACGCTCATCGACATCGGCCAAGAAGGAACGGACTATGTACTCTTACTTCGAGAGCGAGGTGGACCTGGAAAGGCTCGTGTACCAACATAACCTCATACTCGAAGCACACCTCAAGGCCCACTACCCACGCCAATTCAGGGCCTCAAGAACGGTCTTTATCAACAAGACCAGCCAGTGGATCACGGACAACCCAATTTAAGGCTTCATCTTCAGCTTAGAGGCTGAAAACCAGAAGATGAGAGTATTTTCTGGGGCGCAACTCAGCAGCGTTGATGGCAAGCACCCAACCTTGAAACTCACCTTCATTTCACTAGCTGCAGCCACCCAAGCCTCCACAAAAGGATTAAACTGCTTTGGCATCAAGGTACCACCCTACCGAGTGAAGAAGGAACGCATCTACAAGATTCAACGGTGCTTTAGGGGCCAAGTTCTTCCACCCCACCAACAAGTGTCAGCAGCCCGTCCAGAAGTGCAGCCTCTGCGTCGAAGACCATTACTACACAATCTGCAAGTCAAAATTCTGATGCCACCTGCTTTGCAAAGGCGCCCACCCCTCGATATCCTTCCACTGCCTCCACAGACAAAAAATCATCCAGCAATGGGCTGAACTCAAGGAAGCCAAACCCTCCTCTACCTCCGCCTGTGCCTCCACTCCTCTACCTCCACCCAGCACCGCCTCAATCACCTCAGCTCCCGCCGACCAACCAGAATACATCCCAGTTCTACCTAACAAGGGTCGCCTAGCTGAGAGGCTCGCCGGATCAGATAACCACTGGTTCGTCACTGAACTCAACACCCTGTACCTTACCAATGGCCTGGACCCAATCATCGCTCCTGAAGCCAGCTTCACCGCCTCTAATTCCAATTCTGGGACTACTAAACACCTACGAGTACGATCGCCACCAAAACTCCAGTGCCACCCAAGACCCAGCTTGCACAAACAGACACACCTTCCTCTCCAGCCCCCTAACCATCACCATTTCGGCCGCCTCGCCTACTATCGACTCCACCATGAACTCCCAGGGCAGCTGCATCTGCCACCTCAAGACACCAGGGGCCCCTTCCAGATGGTGCAACAGACGTCAAATCCATTGGCTACAGACGATGCCTCAGACTCTTCAGACGAGGAACTCAGTAGGAGCACCATCTCCACACCAGCAATCCCACGCCTACGACATCCAAGACTTCCTCATGGAGGCATTCATTCCGATCTCCAACGACAGAAAGGCATGTTAATGTGCAGCAAGACACAGATGAAGAACAATAACAAGATGACGACCTAGACGCAAGAACACCACCAGCTCAGCGACGAACTTCCTGGCCACCTGCGAGACATCTGCGAGCAACCAAGAAAAATCCACCAAGCCACAGTGTCAGCTGCAAGTCTTATCCACGGTGGTTGAGCCACCGAGATGTATCTCCCTCCTCCGACTTTGATCCTGTTCCCTGCTCAAGCTTTCTGCATCCTCGTCCCAGCCTTCCATCTCCAGCTTACCTGTTTTATGGTCCTTGGAACTAGTGTGGGGCTTATGACTCCTCCTTGGGGGCATCCCGAGTTCCATACTCATCGTTCTTGAGACTGCTCTGTTGAAGCAGACCTTGGCTTTTCTCCCTGTGAGGTAGTCTTCAATCCATTTCATGAGTCACCCCTTGACACCCATGCATGCAAGCTCGTCCAGGATCGCAATCCCCTGTGCTTTGTCGAAGGCTCCTTTAATGTCAACAAATACAGAGTACTTAGTTGTGTCATTAGCTAAGTAATTAACTATACAATTTGCTGTGCTACGTGATTTTTTGCCCACACTTGTCTTGCAGATGTTTCTCTTGCAATTGAGCTAATGAAGTCAAGCCATTGTCTTTCAGGGTCTTTAATCTTCTCTTCCCTGGCTACTTGACACACAGTTTTAAACAGCTCTTTTATTTGCTGTCAGTGGGATGTCTCCGGTACTCTCTACTCATGTCCTTTCTTTTTTCTTGTTTCTTTTTTCAAAGTTTCGTTGAAAAAGTTATGTTGTCCTTAATAATTGGGATAACATAGGTATCATATTATAAGTATATCACTCATGCAGTGAGTAGTCAGTTTACAAGTGTATGATATATCCATCATTGTGCAGTGATATACGGTTAAATTATACCAGTGTTTAGAGTCACCCTGACCCCCCACCCAGCCCACAGGCCAGGCAGTACCCGCTTTTCCCCTCCTGCCCCACCCCACCACGTTGTCTCCCCACCCACGAGGCCACTTTGGCACCCACCCCCACATAACCAGGGCGGCTCCCATGTGTGTCTACGCCATCCACCCATTGCTTCGGTGTTCTTCCAGGCATCTAGACATGGCGCAGGTTGTAGCAGATACTCAAACTCCACTCATCTGAGTGGTAAGTGTCATGACCAGCTGACCATCTATCCAGCCTCCACCCTTCCGCCCAGCGCCCGCCCATGTCACAGGTCTCACCAGACATCCAGGCTTCTCCAAGCCAAGAGAAGCCCTCAGACAGGGGTAGACAAGGCAGATGTCAGGTGTGTGACAAGATATGCTATATCTGGCCGAGTGACGGTCATGTGCGCAATCATTTCCACAACCAAATCAGGTGTTTGGGTTCTCTGCGCCCTACCAGTAAAAACCAATCCACACCATCCGCCAGGCAAAACACCTCCCAGGGCTTCATTTCAACAGATTACCTATTAGAAGCCATCAAAACGACATCGGCTGGAACCTTACAACACATCCCCAAAGCAGCCCGCCCCCATGCAGCAGTCAAACTATCCGCCCTCCTGAGAATTTGAAATTGAAAATGAAATAAGTTAGTTGAGGTAAAATACACACAAAGGGATGAGGTAACTCAAGCTATTCTCACCCCGTTCAGTACATCGTGTTAATACATACATAGACACACATCACAAACTTTAAACATATTACCAAACATTCTGAGAGACTCCTGAGAAAGGTTAACGACTTTCTGGGAATGACCCAAGCATGGCACAACCTCCTCCTGTTTGGCAACATATGTCTAGCCACCCATGTAAGGAGAGACAAAACCTTAGCTGCCTCAATCATCAAAGCCATAAATGATTTTCCCAGGGAGGATAACCAGGTGCGCCTTCCCATTCGTGTGAGAAATATCCACTGCAGGAAGAGCAACAGTGGCGTATCCGAGACATCGAAAATCAGAGCAACAGTCACCAAGAAAATAGGAGGAGGAAACACTACAGGGACAATAAGAGTCATCACCAGCGAGGACTCAATTGCTGACAGAGATGCCACTACAGCTCAAGCTTCGAGCTCCGCATGAAGACGACATTCCAACAGTTTGGGTTACTGGAGCAGAGCTTCTCTGAGTGGCCGAATCTGTGGTCCATAAAGCAGCCTTGTCCTTCCCAACAGGATCAGGAGGTGGATTCACAGGACTACAACCCAACCACATGAAGCAAATGCTCAACCCTGCACTGGGTGACATTGCACAGAACCTCCTGGTGACACTAACCAGATTTACCAACAAATGTCTAGATGGCAACTAACCAGTTGCCTGGTTGGCACCATACCAGTGGCAATAAGACCTACCTTTTTTTTAGAGCATCTCTTTGTGTTCTAGGGATAAATGATGTAGGGATCAGACCAATAGCTGAGGGCCATTTCATCCGGCGTCTCGTCACAAAGGATGGAAGCAGCCAACATGCTGAACCAAAGCAGTTTGGGTTCGGCATTACACAAGAGTATGAGGTGACAGTTCACACAGCTCGAGCTTTCATTGCTAACGTCACAGACGAAAAGACCTTGAAAAGACCATAGTTTTAAAAAATGCCTTTAATTTGGTACAGAGAGATGCTGTACTCCATGCAGTTCATCGTCATTTCCCTTCCCTTTTCCCATCAGTACATTCATGCTACAATATGGACCCAAAGTTACTTTTTGGTCAATATGAAATTGACTCACGAGAAGGTGTCAAACAGGGTGACCCCCTTGCTTCTTTCCTTTTCTACTTAGTCATCAAACAAATCACAGAAGTCCTGTCCAGTGAGCTTAACATCTTGTTCTTGAATGATGATACCCTAGCTGGCTCCCAAGACTCCCTCCTCGAGGATATCACAACAATCCAGGAATAAGGTGCAAATTTAGGCCTCACCATGAACTCTTTAAGTATGAAATAATATGTTCCAACCAGGAAATCATAGAGAGAATAGAGAATGTTCTGCCAAATATCCATATAACCAAACCTGAAGACAGCACACTCCTAGGAACCCTCCTGAGGTCGAAAGCCATCGATGAGGTCCTTGATAAGAAAATCGCCGACCTTAAGAGGATAGATGGGAGGATTGAAGATATTTCGCACTTTACCTCAGCACCAAATGCCTGTCCCTCTCCAGGTTAACCTATTTTTTGAGGTGTTCACCATCCTACAGTAGCCAAAAACTAGGTGAATATGACCTCTTACTGAAATCGGTGTTAGAAAAAGCCCTCAGCCTCTCTCTTGATGACCTACAGTGGAAACAAGCCTCTCTTCCCGTAAGACTTGGGGGCCTCGGAGTTCGAACAGCAATGCAAATCGCTGTACCAGCCTTCCTGTCCTCGGCATCCGACAAGCTTCTGAAGGAAATTCTACCTGCCCATTTAGGTCAGCTGACAGGTGGACACGATCCCAATTGTATACATTGGGACACTGAGTGGGCCTCTCATGCAGGCCAAATACTTCAACCACCACCATCTTAAGCCCACAAGCAAGCCAGCTGTGATGGCCCCATTGTAGACCGAGCTGTTGCAGAGTGCTTGGATGCTGCAACAACACAGCACAACATTGCTTGCCTTACAGCAGTAGCAGCCCCACATGCAAGGGACTTCAAGTTAACAACCCTAATGTAGGCAACTGGCACATGTCTCCCACCATACGCCCTCTGAATTGCTGTGGCCCTCCGCCTTGCTGCCCCAATCCACACCAAATATAGGTGTATATGCGGCGAGGTGGTGGCCGACAGGTACGGCCACCATGGCCTACTCTGCCAAAGCACTGGGGGATGGCACTCGAGGCACAGTGAAGTTAACATCATCATCAAGAGGAGCCTCACCACAGCTGGATGCCCAGCTGAGAGAGAACCCCGTTATCTAACGCCTCATAACTCTGCTGTTCTTATTGGTCGCCCAGATGGTATCACAGTAAACCCCTGGAAAAATGGCAAGCAGTTGGTGTGGGACTACACGTGCATAACAACCCTGGCTAACACCAACACTGCCTTAGGTGTTGCACATCCAAATAGCGCTGCCACTCACAGGGAATCAGCCAAGTCCCATAAGTATAGAGAACTGGATCACACTACAATTTTGTCCCCATTGCTTCCAAAACACTTGGCATCTGGGGTAAGAGTGCCAACATTTTTTTAAGGAACTGGGTTCTAGACTAATTGAAGCAACAAGAGACCCCAGAGCTACCAGTTGCTTTTTCCAGCGCCTCAGCGTGGCGATACAGAGGGGAAATGCACACTGCATTCTGGGTTCCTGCCCGCCATCTGAGGGGCTGGAGGAACTCTACAACTTGTGATAATCAACTGTGTACCTTGTGTGTAACTCCTTTTTTGTAATAAAGTTTAAATAAAACAAACACATATATAAGAGGGTAGTAGGTGATATGTGGGAGCCACTATGTGCCAGCGCATGTGGGAGCCTGACAAGGCTCCTCCAGGTGCTGCATATCCTCTTCTTCGAGGCTTCAAGGTCCCTACAAACACCAAGAAGTGGTACCCTTATCTTTTATATATATATATATATATATAAATATATATATATATATATATATATATATATATATATATATATATATATATATATATATATATATATATATATATATATAATTATAATATAATATTTCATTCACCTGAGCATTGAACCACCTACCCCGAGGCGAGGGAGACGGTTGCTCTATCAACCGAGCTAGGGGAACAAGCTACAATAAGGAAGTTAAGTTGGAATATCACTGACAGATAAGATGCATTTCAAAGTGATATTCAGTTGGATGAGGCTGGAAGCAGTTTTACTAAATGCGATAGCATACAAAGAGTGTGCTAATATATGCAACACTCTTTGCAATGTTGAATCCAAAAAACAATATTTCTCTCAACAGTGCAGATGTTGGATCTCTCATGACTTCATCATTAAAGATTGCGTTGACGTCCAAAACTCACACGAATATTGTTGATCTTTTCATTTGTCCCTGATGTTGTGGACTCTGTGTGTGTCTTGGGCACCAAGACTCCCCAAGTCTTCAGTTTTGTATCCTGATTTTGTCCGAAGTAATGATGGGGAAGTCAAGTCAAGTATATGGCGTAGTAGTCAACTAGGGCAACCCGCCCTCTTAAAAATAACGTCACTTTTGGCTCGTATGCGCACTATGGCCAAATTTGGACATAAATTAAAATGAAATTGACTCGCAAAAGTGACATACTGTCCCGTTTTCTGATTGAATCGTCCGGCTTACTCGGTAAGGTTAGAAGAGGAAACTTTCGATTAACGTTTTTCATAACGTTTTGAAACTTTATGAGAATTTCCTGCCCACCTAACCTATCAGAGGACCCTTAACTTACTGTTGTTGAAAAAAAAATTGCAAATTCATTTTCATTTTTTTTTTCATTTTCAAATTACGTCCACTTTCGGCCATACTGGCAAACGGCCAAAAGCGACGTTATTTTAAGAGAACAGGTTAGGGAACTAACAAAGACGTTGATGAGGACTAAGGTTGCTTCAGACTTTGATAAGGATTGTTATTTCAGGTGTTGCTGCTTTAACTTTACACTAAGAAAAAATCTCTTAAACAATTCATGTTTGTCATCTGAGAGTCTCGTGACACGATGATGACAAGCTTGAGAATGTACTCACAGAGTACACAGTGTACACACACAGAACAGTGTACACACACAGAACAGTGTACACACACAGAACAGTGTACACACACAGTACAGTGTACACACACAGTACAGTGTACACACACAGTACAGTGTACACACACAGTACAGTGTACACACACAGTACAGTGTACACACACAGTACAGTGCACACACACAGTACAGTGTACACACACAGTACAGTGTACACACACAGTACAGTGTACACACACAGTACAGTGCACACACACAGTACAGTGTACACACACAGTACAGTGTACACACACAGTACAGTGTACACACACAGTACAGTGTAAACACACAGTACAGTGTACACGCAGCACAGAGTGCACACATACAGTATATGCACAGAGTACAGTGAAGGATAATTGAAGTAATACTATAAGATAAAATAATCCATATGAAGAGAGACTCAAAGAACTCAACTTTCCCATAAGTTGCATGGACTGCAAGGACACCTGATCCCAAGTTTCAAGATGTTAAAGAAACTCGATCATGTTTTACTACAGTAAGAGCTATTTTACAAAGAGATTTAGTGGATAATCTTGCGAAAGTTGCCCCCTCCAAAGTGTCACCCTGTCTTGGTGAGGGGGCTCACGGGCGACTCCCAGGGACCAGTGAGGATTGCCTTGGCCCCCCTCTTTGGGCGTTGTACATGCGAAGCGACACAAACGTAGTGTTCTTGTGAGTCACTGGACCTCCCGCTGGAGGGGTCGCCCGTGATTGGCTGCCCTTGGTGGCTAGTTGGGTGTCCAGGCTGGGGCGAAAGGGAGAATGACGTCTTTGCACCAGTGTGAGAGAATGTTCAAGGCAGTAGGACTTCCCTGTTAAAAAGGGGAAGCACTGCTGGGGACGATGCACCCCTTCCTGCACTGGTCAGCGCTCGGCCTCCCTGGTTGGCATGGTAGAGGGTATCTCTTGGCTCTAGAACCCAGGCTTTTAAAATTGATCCTGTATAGAAACTGAACCGATTTCTCATACCCAGGCTCGTGCGGTAGGCGACAAGGCCCCGAGTCGGACTGTGATGGAAGACCGGGCTCTGTAGACTGGGCCCAATGTAGCCCCCACTACATTGGGCCCAGACCAAGCTGCTTCATTGACCTTTCCGACTACCCCTCTCTGCTCTCCCCCCACCTCTGTGGCGAGGGTTGAGCCCCAAGCCCCCAGTGATGACCACCTCATCACCTTGAGCGGCTCCTTCTCTCATAACGATTCCTTCCAGTTCTACTATGTTCCAAGCCTTGTGTGGTCCTGCTACATGGACTAAGTACTTTGATCTCAACCATGTGGATTCTACACATCCTGATGATTTTCCCTTTGTTACTTTGTGGATAGCTTTGTTACTTTTAACCCACTCATACTGTTATACATGTCATTGCTGCTCCGTCTCAGGAAGCAGCTGCCTGCTTAGCCTTGTTGTCCAGCATTGGGGAGACTTCTGTTTAGATGTCCAATAATGCTCGGTTAAATGACAGCATTGGCACAGTTGTTATCCTGCACCATGTTGCGACTGGTGTTAGGGACCTGAAAGACTGCCACGAGGATATTAAACGTATCCTTGCAGCCCAAGGCCATTCTATCCTACAGGTTGATACGTTCACTCGACCCCTCGTGGTGGTGGTCGTCTACCTGTTCGAGTTGTGAAGATCACTTTTGGTAAGAGGTCCCTTTTATCTTCCATAATTCATGCTGGTGTCAGATGCTCAGTTCAGGAATACATTCCTTCTCCTAGACTCTGGAATAGGTGCTGGAAATTTGAGCATGGTGCCCTCAAATGCACAAGTGCAGTGTCTATAACCCTTGTGTAGGGACTCTGGTCACTCTAAGACAGAGTGCTCTTCTTCCCAAGGTCACTGCATCAGTCGAGATGATGACCATCCTACCTTCTCCTGCACATGTGTGCACTACAAATTTATGGAAGCCATCCTGAATTTAAAACATCACAATAGTTTATCTTTCCCCTAGGCAAGGCATCAGATTTGCTGTCTTCCCTTTTTCTCAGGCATGTCTTATGATTCTGCGTTGTATCCCACTTCTCCTCCTTACTTTCTCAGTTACGCAACCGTTTCCAGGCCTTGGACCCCGACACTTCCACCAACTCCTTGCCTTCGGCTCCTTTGCGTTCTGAAGCTGAGTGTCTTCCTGGTGGTTCCCTGGCCGGTGTTTCCACCCCACCTTCCTGATCTCCTACCTGTTGTCTTCGTGTCTTCTCCATCTCCCCTGTCCCCTGTGCTCTCCTTCCCATCTCAGCCCTTTCTTCTTGTCTTTTGGTCCTCCACAACACCTGTCTGTCCGTCCATCTTACTCCCAGCCGTCTTCATGTTGACCACTCCCTGTCCTGCTGAGACTGTGGAGGCTGTCGCTAAGCACATTGTTGCTGGTATGCCTGTCTCTCTACGACAGAAACTTAAACCTGGCGCCTCTCCTTCCTCCTCAGCGTGTAAGAAGGTATCGATACAGATGCACTCCCCTGTTTCTCTTCTTCCTCATCCCATTTCCCTTGACTGCCCCCTTTATTATGCCTCCATCTGCTCCGGATTCCGTCAGTCCACCTCCGGTCCATCCTACCGGCCCCTTGAATGAATCGTCTTGGCTAAATTTGCCTATGCCTTGTAACCTGATTTCACTGAATCTGATCCTGATCCTCTCGAGTATACTGTGTTCTTCTTTGCTTTTGTTTTCTCCTGTTATCTCTGTTTCTGACAATGTCTATTCTTCAATGGAATATTTGTGAATTTTATGCCAACTTCCATGAACTCCATCTTCTGATAAAGCAGTTTTCACCGCTTTGTGTATGTCTCCATGAGCCGATGCTTGGTGATGCCTGGTCGCTTCTGTGGGTATTCCTTTCTCTTTTGCTGGGGCCCATAACTCTACTGCTCTCTTGATTCTGATTGATATTCCCTTTGTCCCCCTACTTTTCCAGTCGTGATTAAATGATACATTGTCTGTTCCATTTATCTGCCCCAAATATTCCACTTTCTCTCCTTGTTCTTAAACATCTGTTGCACTCCAAAAGGAGCCTGTGCTCCTTTTGGGTGATTTTAACTTCTAGCATGCCCTCTGGGGCGATGTTCTGACGAACACCCGGGGCTACCTTCTCGAACGTTTTGTCCTCTCTTCTTTGTCTCTCCTGAATTCTGGTGAACCAACTCATGTTGACTGGCACACTTGCGTATTTTTCTGTCCTCATCTTTTTCATGACTCGGTATTTGACGCTGCCCTCTACTCTGTTCTTTGCTCTATTTTAAGTGCACACACAAAGTGCGTTCCCTGGTGGAATTCAAACTGTGCTGTAAGTGTGCAGCCTGGAAAAAACACTGGGATCGACAGATGCCTGATTCTATTATTTTGTTTCAGAAAGCAAGTGTGGTGGTATGTAGGGCCATCCATATGGCTTAAGTGTAAGAGTTGGAAATCTTACGTCTCCACCGTAATGGTCGACACTCCTCTCCACCAAATCTGGAAGAAAATCCATAAGATAGCAGTTAAGTTTGTTCCAGATATCTCACCAGTCCTTCACCTCAATGGTTCTGTCTTGATGGATCTGGTATCGGTCGCATCAGAACTGGGTTCACATTTTTCGACTGTTAACTCTGGATCTAATCATCTTCCTGCTTTTCTTACTCGTAAGCCTCTTCTTGATTCTTGCCCCTTAGACTTTTGCTCCCATCTACTGCTCTCCTATAATGATCATTTTCTATCAGAACTCCAGTTTGCCCTCCCGACCTCCCCCCCCCCTCCCTGGAAACACAAACCGAAACTGTCTCTATTTTCCGCTTGTTACAACTTGAAATAAAGTTGTTACATCTTGGCTTAATGTGTTTATGACGTATTAGAACGTTGTTACAACTTGCTATATTGGTTGTTATAACTGGTTAGGTGGTGTTAAAACTTGTTCGAACGTTGTACCAACGTCGTAGTTTCGGTGTGTGTTTGGTGGGCTGCAGTTCTACGACAGCGGGCTCAAATGACATCCATTATGAGACGCTTCGCCATCTCCCTCCATGTGCGTTTCAGTATATACTTAATATTTATAACCGTATCTGGGAGGAAGAGTCAGTCCCCGAGGACTGGCTTGAGGCTCTTGTTCTTTCTATACAAAAATCAGTTCTCAAGGGACATCTCCCTCAGACTTTCTGCCCCATTCCCTGACAAGTTGCATCTGCAAACTTTTTGAACATGGTCAATGTCAGTTTGATGTGATTCTTAGAACACTGTCGTCACCCTTCCCCTTCTCAATTTGGCTTCCGCAAGTGTCGTATCAGGACTGATGTCTTGGTGCACTTAAAGGTCTATATTTGTACTGCCTTTGCTACAAAGACCTCCGTAGTTTCTGTCCTTTTTGACCTGGAAGAGGGGTGTGACACCACCTGGAGAGTCCATAATCTGTCACAATTCCGTTCTTTTGGCCTTCATGGTAATCTCCCTCTCTTCTTACGAAACTTCCTCTCTAGTTGTTCCTTTAGAGTGAGGCTTGGTACCACTCTGTCTCTTATCGGCAATACGAAGGTGTGCCCCAAGGTAGTGTTCTTTGCACTACTCTTTTCCTGTTGGGCCTCAATGGCCTCCTTTCTTCCTTCCCCTCCCCTCTGGCATTTTCTCAGCGCTCTACGTCGACAATCTTACCCTCGTTGTCGAGGTGATGACTCGCCTTTCCTCAACGGCGGCCTCAACTTGTGATTGATGCCGTGTCGTCCTGGGCCACCAATCATGGCTTAAATGTCTCTACAACTAAGACTTGTGCTGTGACTTTTACTTGGAAGCAGATCGTTCTTCGTCCCTCTTTGATGTTCTGTGGTAGTCCTCTACTGTATAAAGATTCTGCTAAACTTTTGGAGTTACTTTGACACTCGTTTGTCTTGGTCGTCCCATATCTCTTACCTCCGAATTGAAAGTTCTAAGGCCCTTATCTTACTTAAGGTCTTGTCCCATACTTCCTGGAGAGTTGATAAACACACACTCTTCTCTTTATTCCTCTCTCGTGCAGTCTAAACTTGATTATGGTTGTCCCACTTACTTGTCTGCCTCTCCTTCCACTCTTTGTTCTTTAGTTCAGTCCATCCTGTGGTAATCAAATTTCAGCAATGGCGATTTCTTATCTCCATCAGACTTAAGACAGTTGAGTTATGCTGGGTTCCCAGCCATATTGGTGTTTCCTTAAATGAGTGTGTAGATGCTGCCGCGAAGAAAGCTATCCGCACTTGTCCTATTTCCCACAAAGGTGTTCCTTATTCTCATCTCTACCCAATCATTCATTCCTCGATCCATGCCCATTGGCAGGGTCGTTGATCTTCTGTTACTGGTAACAAACTGCGTGCTCTACTCTTAAGGGTAGCGTGTCCTCATGGCCTTTCTCCTACCACAGTAAATGGCGGTGGGAAACGACTCTGGCGAGGTTACGTATTGGCCAGACACGTTTAACTCGCAGGCACTTAATGGAGCGCCACCCTGTTTTGTATTGTCCGTATTGTGAATCCGATACTGTTGATATCGCTCGCTTTATACACTTTTGTTCTCGCATTGGCATCCTTAGTGATATTTAGCGCCTTTTGAACATCCTGCAATTGATGGTGCTACGTAGTCTCCCCGGCTTGGTGCCTTCTTTTCATAATTACTTACTTCCTCTTCCATTCGCCTGGGCTGTAGGAGACTCGAACCATAGACTCAACGTATGTGAGGCCAAAGCTCTATGGACCGAGCTATTGAGTAGTTGTGATAAGGAAAGTTTCCAGAAGCAGCTTCCTGCTGCCAAACTGGAATTCAAATTGTATTTTACTTCCTGTTCCTTTGCAGCAAGTTAAGAGAACAGTCTGCACGATGACGGTTGTGCCGCTCCCATTTCCCATAATCGAAATCCTTACTCAGATTTTTACTGTCATTTATAACGCAGTTTATAATGAATGGTTGGCTGTTATGAATAACATATTACTGTGCACCAGATATGACCTAAACCCCACAAGGGTTCGTCCTGCCACCATAACAGGGAGCAGGGAGAGGTGGCTGAGTAGGCTGCGGACTGCCCTCACGCGACTAGCGCGGCGCGGTGGAACCAAGAACCCTTACTGGCTTCTTATTCACCCGCTAAGTCACGCACCTTCTGATACTACACGACGACTGGAAATTTAGCTTCCCAATAATATTTAATCATATGTTCCTCGATAACATCCTCGGTGAATATGATATCTTGGAAATCGTTCGATACTAATACCGTTTGTTCTTGTATTTCCGACTTGAAAGATATCTTGGAACGGTTAAATATTCTGCGAGACGGTCCTTAAGTCGACTTCTTTTAATAATATACGAGACTGAAAATATGTATATAAATGTTATATATATTTAGAGAGTCTATATGACTTATGTATTTCGATGTGGAACATAGTGTTACCTCTGTACACAGCGAGAGTGAAGTGTGTCAACTCTGGTATACTTTACACAGCGAGGGTGACACCATACGTCACCTCTGAGTACACAGCGAGGGTGACACCATACGTCACCTCTGAGTACACAGCGAGGGTGACACCATACGTCACCTCTGAGTACACAGCGAGGGTGACACCATACGTCACCTCTGAGTACACAGCGAGGGTGACACCATACGTCACCTCTGAGTACACAGCGAGGGTGACACCATACGTCACCTCTGAGTACACAGCGAGGGTGACACCATACGTCACCTCTGAGTACACAGCGAGGGTGACACCATACGTCACCTCTGAGTACACAGCGAGGGTGACACCATACGTCATCTCTGAGTACACAGCGAGGGTGACACCATACGTCACCTCTGAGTACACAGCGAGGGTGACACCATACGTCACCTCTGAGTACACAGCAAGGGTGCCATGAGCCACCTATGTGATAATGTTCACAGCAAGGGTGACACCATACGTCACCTCTGAGTACACAGCCAGGGTGACATGAGCCACCTATGTGATAATGTTCACAGCAAGGGTGAAGTACCAGCGGTGCTGGTTAGTGTGACCAGGCACCGCTGGTCACACTAACACTTGTTAAACCACCTTTTAAAGTGTGACTATATTGAACGTTATATTAGTATCCTCGTGGATCTTCTTAAGTATATTTCCGTTATTATACCCGCGTCTTCTCTTCGACTGGCATATTATGTCATATTTTCATTATCCATGTTTTCTCTTGTTTCTCCCTTCATCAATTATTTGAAAGTTGTGTTTACTTTAACAATTAATTCCAAGTTTTTACCTTTTGTGTCATAATTTTTGCTTCCAGGGTAATTATCTCTAAGACGGGTTATTGTGGTGGTGGAGATGTTGTCCTCTCTGGCGTCTTGGTGGGTGAAGACCTCTTGTCTCAGGTCCTGGCTGGTCGTGGTGGTCATGGTGGTCGTCGTCGTGGTGGTGATGGTCGTGGTGGTGATGGTCGTGGTGGTGGTGGTGATGGTCGGGGTGGTGATGGTCGTGGTGGTGATGGTCGTGGTGGTGGTGGTGATGGTGATGGTCGGGGTGGTGATGGTCGTGGTGGTGATGGTCGTGGTGGTGGTGGTGATGGTGATGGTCGGGGTGGTGGTGGTGATGGTCGGGGTGGTGATGGTCGTGGTGGTGGTGGTCGTGGTGGTGGTGGTGATGGTGCTGGTGGTCGTGGTGGTGATGGTCGTGGTGGTGGTGGTGATGGTGGTGGTCGTGGTGGTGATGGTCGTGGTGGTGGTGGTCGTGGTGGTGATGGTCGTGGTGGTCGTCGTCGTAGTGGTGGTGATGGTCGGGGTGGTGATGGTCGTGGTGGTGATGGTCGTGGTGGTGATGGTCGTGGTGGTGATGGTCGTTGTGGTCGTGGTGGTGGTGGTCGTCGTGGTGGTCGTGGTGGTGGTGGTGCTGGTGGTCGTGGTGGTGATGGTCGTGGTGGTGGTGATGGTCGTGGTGGTGGTGATGGTCGTGGTGGTCGTGGTGGTGATGGTCGTTGTGGTCGTGGTGGTGGTGGTCGTGGTGGTGATGGTGCTGGTGGTCGTGGTGGTGATGGTCGTGGTGGTGATGGTGATGGTGGTGGTCGTGGTGGTGATGGTCGTGGTGGTGGTGGTCGTGGTGGTCGTGGTGGTCGTCGTCGTAGTGGTGGTGATGGTCGTGGTGGTGATGGTCGTGGTGGTGATGGTCGTGGTGGTGATGGTCGTGGTGGTGATGGTCGTGGTGGTGATGGTCGTTGTGGTCGTGGTGGTGGTCGTCGTCGTGGTGGTCGTGGTGGTCGTGGTGCTGGTGGTCGTGGTGGTGATGGTCGTGGTGGTGGTGATGGTCGTGGTCGTGGTGGTGATGGTCGTTGTGGTCGTGGTGGTGGTGGTCGTGGTGGTGGTGGTGATGGTGCTGGTGGTCGTGGTGGTGATGGTCGTGGTGGTGATGGTGATGGTGGTGGTCGTGGTGGTGATGGTCGTGGTGGTGGTGGTCGTGGTGGTGGTGGTCGTGGTGGTCGTGGTGATGGTCGTGGTGGTGGTGGTGCTGGTGGTCGTGGTGGTGATGGTCGTGGTGGTGATGGTCGTGGTGGTGGTGGTCGTGGTGGTGATGGTCGTTGTGGTCGTGGTGGTGGTGGTCGTCGTGGTGGTTGTGGTGGTGGTGGTGCTGGTGGTCGTGGTGGTGGTGATGGTCGTGGTGGTGATGGTCGTTGTGGTCGTGGTGGTCGTGGTGGTGATGGTCGTGGTGATGGTCGTGGTGGTGGTGGTGATGGTCGTGGTGGTCGTGGTGGTGATGGTCGTGGTGGGGATGGTCATGGTGGTGATGGTCATGGTGGTGGTGGTCGTGGTGGTGGTGATGTTGATGATCGTGGTGGTGATGGTCGTGGTGGTGATGGTCGTGGTGGTGGTGGTCGTGGTGGTGGTGGTGGGGATGGTCGTGGTGGTGGGGATGGTCGTGGTGGTGATGGTGGTGGTGTTGATGATCGTGGTGGTGATGGTCGTGGTGGTGGTGATGGTCGTGGTGTTGATGGTCGTGGTGGTGGTGATGGTCGTGGTGGTGTTGATGGTCGTGGTGGTGGTGATGGTCGTGGTGGTGATGGTCGTGGTGTTGATGGTCGTGGTGGTGATGGTCGTGGTGATGGTCGTGGTGGTGGTGGTGGTGGTGATGGTCGTGGTGGTGATGGTCGTGGTGTTGATGGTCGTGGTGGTGGTGATGGTCGTGGTGGTGGTGATGATCGTGGTGTTGATGGTCGTGGTGGTGGTGATGGTCGTGGTGGTGATGGTCGTGGTGGTGGTGGTAGTCGTGGTGGTGATGGTCGTGGTGGTGATGGTCGTGGTGATGGTCGTGGTGGTGGTGGTCGTGGTGATGGTCGTGGTGGTGGTGATGGTCGTGGTGGTGGTGATGGTCGTGGTGATGGTGGTCGTGGTGATGGTCGTGGTGGTGGTGGTCATGGTGGTGATGGTCGTGGTGGTGATGGTCGTGGTGGTGATGGTCATGGTGGTGGTGATGGTGGTGGTGGTGATGGTCGTGGTGGTGATGGTCATGGTGGTGATGGTCGTGGTGGTGATGGTCATGGTGATGGTGGTGATGGTCGTGGTGGTGGTGATGGTCGTGGTGGTGATAGTCATCGTGGTGATGGTCGTGGTGGTGGTGGTCCTGGTGGTGATGGTCGTGGTGATGGTCGTGGTGGTGATGGTGGTGGTGATGATCGTGGTGGTGATAGTCATGGTGGTGATGGTCGTGGTGATGATGGTCGTGGTGGTGATGGTCGTGGTGATGGTCGTGGTGATAGTCGTGGTGGTGGTGGTCATGGTGTTGATGGTCGTGGTGGTGGTGGTCGTGGTGTTGATGGTCGTGGTGGTGATGGTCGTGGTCGTGGTGATGGTCGTGGTCGTGGTGATGGTCGTGGTCGTGGTGATGATCGTGGTGGTGATGGTCGTGGTGGTGGTGGTGGTGATGGTCGTGGTGGTGGTGATGGTCGTGGTGGTGATGGTCGTGGTGGTGGTGGTGATGGTCGTGGTGGTGGTGGTGATGGTCGTGGTGGTGGTGGTGGTGGTGATGGTCGTGGTGATGGTCGTTGTGGTGATGGTCGTGGTGGTGATGGTCGTGGTGGTGATGGTCGTGGTGGTGGTGGTGATGGTCGTGGTGGTGGTGGTGGTGATGGTGGTGGTGATGGTCGTGGTGGTGATGGTCGTGGTGGTGGTGGTGATGGTCGTGGTGGTGATGGTCGTGGTGGTGATGGTCGTGGTGATGGTCGTGCTGGAGACCACAGTAATAGTGACGGTGATGGAGAGCTCATATTAGGGTACAGTGTTGGGTCCATAATGGTGAGGAACCCTTGTCAAGGCTTGGAAAGTACTCCAATATATATATATATATATATATATATATATATATATATATATATATATATATATATATATATATATATATATATATAATATGACAAGTATATCTGTAATTATATAATGTAATACTTAGATACAAATAATTATCATTCTTTTTTACAGACATTCATTCATTATAACTGTATATCGCTATGTCACTTTGTCGACTGCCGTCACCACTTCAGCCTTCACCAGTATCACCACACTTTTCACCCTCACCACTATCACCATCACAGCCTTCACCATCAATGTCACCACCACGAAAGCTTTCACCACCACTCTCACCACCACCTCTCCCTCACCATTTCAATCACCAACTTGAACATGTCTATGCAATTGATGTCAATAAAGAACACGTAGGAGATACTAAGACGCCGGGAGAGAGAGAGAGAAGAGGTAATAATTGTTGGTCGTGGCCACAGACATGGCGGAGGTGCTGCGAGAGTTCCAGTGTAAGCTGTGCTTCAAGGTGCTGGGGTCCCGGGCAGCGCTACAGAGACATCTCAAGGAAGTCCACCATAAGGTCAGTGTGTAGAGACAGGCTAGGTTAATGTGCGGCCTCCCATGCCTTCTTCCTCCTCCTCGCCCCTACACACACACACACACACACACACACACACACACACACACACACACACACAGGTGTGTGTGTGTGTCCCGCACAAGGGGACACAGGTGGAAAGTGAGTGCCCAAATGAGCCACAGAGATATTAGAAAGAACTTTTTTAGTGTCAGAGTGGTTGACAAATGGAATGCATTAGGAAGTGATGTGGTGGAGGCTGACTCCATACACAGTTTCAAGTGTAGATATGACAGAGCCCGATAGGCTCATGAATCTGTACACCTGTTGATTGACGGTTGAGAGGCGGGACCAAAGAGCCAGAGCTCAACCCCCGCAAACACAACTAGGTGAGTACAACTAGGTGAGTACACACACACACACACACACACACACAGACACACACACTGGAAGACAGAAGAGTAAGGGGGGACATGATCACAACCTACAAAATCCTCAGGGGAATCGACCGGGTAAACAAGGATAAACTATTCAACATTGGCGGGACGCGAACAAGGGGACACAGGTGGAAACTGAGTACCGAAATGAGCCACAGGGACGTAAGAAGGAACTTTTTCAGTGTCAGAGTAGTTAACAGATGGAATGCATTAGAAAGTAATGTGGTGGAGGCTGACTCCATACACAGTTTCAAATGTAGATATGATAGAGCCCAGTAGGCTCAGGAACCTGTACACCCGTTGATTGACAGTTGAGAGGCGGGACCAAAGAGCCAGAGCTCAACCCGTGCAAGCACAATTAGGTGAGTACGTACACACACACACACACACACACACACACACACACACACACACACACACACACACACACACACACACACACACACACACACACACGAGTTAATGAAGATGACCCAGATTTGATTGCAATAGTGGAATCGACAATAAATTATATGATCTCTGATGCAATATACCCAGGGGTGGGGGGGGGGGATTCCAAGTGATAAGGAAAGAAAGACAATAAATGCAAGGAGGAGGAGGAGGAGTTGCACTCCTAGTAGAACTAGAGTGGAGGTTCGAAGAATTCAAGAATCAGAGTGAAAACGTGTACAGAGACTCTATCATTGGGACACTGACAGCAGATGTGAAATTAATTGTTGTCCTGGTAATTTACAACCCCCCACCAAACAACAGAAGACCCAGGCAGGAATATGATGACAACAACAAAGCTTGCATAGAGGCATTGCAGCGAGCAGCAACAGTGGCTCACAGAATGAGAGCTAAACTTCTAGTCATGGGGGACCTAAATCATGGAGAGATTGACTGGGACACCAGAAATCCTCAAGGTGGGGAAGAAACGTGGGGAACGAAATTAGTGGAAGTTGTAGAAAGAAACTTGTTAACACAACATGTAAAGGAGGACACGAGAAAGGGGAGGAGATACACCAAGCCTACTGGACTTGATCTTCACCCAGAATGATGAAGACATTGAGAACTTAGAGCATGTAATACCACCAGGAGACAGTGACCATTGTGACCTGGTGTTACACTACATGATGGACCTCACAACAGTGACCATGAGACCAGGAGTCTGGGAAGGGAGAGCAGACTATAAGCAAGAAGACTACAGGAAAGGAAGAGAGTGTCTGGGAAGTGTACAATGGGAGGAGGAAGTTAGAGGGAAGACGGTCCAGGAGATGATGGACCAAGTAAAACTGAGATGAAGGCAGAAGAGAGATTCATACCTCAATTAAGGGAAAAAGGTAGGAGAGCATATGCTCACTAGAGTATATGCTCTAGTGAGGGTAGGGAGAGCATATACTCAATAGAATACTGTCTATTGAACCCGTGGTTCAATAGACAGTGCCAGGAAGCAAAAGTAAAAAGCAGGAGGGAGTGGAGGAAATGCAGAAGACAAAGGACAGAGGTAAACCGGGTTAGATGCAACAGGGCCAGGAATGACTACATAAACATAAGAATATTGGCAGAAAGAAACTATGAAAATGATATTGCCTCCAAAGCAAGGAACCGACCGAAACTTGTACATAGCCATATAAGAAGGAAAATGACAGTGAATGACCAAGTGACCAGGTTAAGAAAAAGGGGAGACCTTTTTGTGAGGCGTTCGAAAAATATTCTAAAATTTCAGAGAAAAAATAAATTTGTGAGGCGCACAATGCCAGCTTCCATGGAGTGTTCACTACTGAGCCTGGACAGCTCCCAGAGCTAGATGAGTAAGTGGCCCCTAACGAGAAAGTATTAAATATTGAGGTAACAGTAGAGGAAGTAAGAATACAACTTGCATCTCTAGATATAACTAAAGCTTCTGGGCCGGGTAGAGTATCACCATGGATGTTAAGGAAGCAGCACAGGCCCTCAGCATACCTCTAGCACTAATCTTTAATGAGTCACTTACACAGGGAGAATTGCCCAGCTGTTGGAAGAAGGCAAATGTGGTGCCAATCTAAAAAAGTGGATAGAGAAGTAGCACTTAACTACAAACCAGTGTCACTCACAAGCATCCTTTGCAAAATATTTGAAAGAATTATAAGACTAGTTAGAAAGAATTAGAATTAGGTTTGTAAGTAAACAACAACACGGTTTAGAGAAGGGAAATCCTGCCTGACGAACCTCCTGGAGTTTTATGTTAAGGTAACGAACATGAGGCAAGACAGAGAAGGCTGGGCAGACTGCATATTTATGGACTGCAAAAAACCTTTGATACAGTACCACACAGAAGGCTAATGTACAAACTTGAGAGGCAGGCGGGAGTACACGGAAACGCGCTATCATGGGTAATGAATTACCTGACAGACAGGTGTCAGAGAGTGACAGTGAGGGGCGAGGAGTCCGACTGGCGTAGTGTAACAAGCGGCGTGCCTCAAGGATCGGTGCTGGCTCCCATAGTATTCCTCATTTATGTAAATGACTTGACTGCGGGAGTTGAGTCTTATGTTAATGTTTGCAGATGATGCAAAACTAATGAGGAGGGTTAGACACATGAGGATTGTAGGATTCTCCAGGATGACGTGAACAGGTTGCAGAGCAGGTCCGACAAGTGGCTCCTAGAGGTCAACACCAGCAAGTGTAAGGAGATGAAAAGGGGATCAGAAGCCTGGAGACCAATAAACGATGAAGGGAAACCACCTCCCTGTAACGACTAAAGAAAAAAACCTGGGAGTAGACATAATACCAAACCTAACTCCAGAGGTTCATATAGATAGAATAACATCAGCCGCATACTCTGGCGAAAGTGAGAACATCCTTCAGAAACTTGAATAAGGAGGCTTCTAGATCACTGTATACTGCCTATGTGAGGCCAGTCTTAAAGTATGCCGCACCATCGTGGAGCCCCATCTTAAAGCACATCAGGAAGCTCGAAAAGGTGCAGATGTTTGCAACGAGACTGGTCCCAGAGCTGCGAGGGATGAGGTACAAAGACAGACTGAACGAATTAAACCTGACGACGTTAGAAAAGAGGAGGGAGAGGGGGGACATGATACAGACGTATAAAATACTTAGAGGGATTGACAAGGTGTAAACAGAGGAAATATTTACAATGAATAACAATAGAACAAGGGGGCACAGATGGAAGCTTGAGATTCAGATGTGTCATAGAGATGATAGAAACTTTTCTGTTAGCGTAAGGGGTAGTGAGTAAATGGAATGACCTAAAGGAGCAGGTTGTAGAGGCTAACTCCATTCGTACCTTTTAAAGCAGGTTATGATCGGGATATAGGCCAGGGGGGGGATCATCGCATTGGACATCTATCGGCTAGAAAAGCGGGATCCAAGAGCTAGAGCTAGATCCTACAAGCACAAATAAGTGAGTGCACACACACGCACACACACATTTAAACTAGCTAAACACAGATGCCGAAGAAATATAAGAAAATTCACTTTCGCAAACAGAGTGGTAGACGGTTGGAACAAGTCAGGTGAGAAGGTGGTGGAGGCCAAGACCGTCAGTAGTTTCAAAGCGTTATATGGCAAAGAGTGCTGGGAAGACGGGACACCACGAGCGTAGGTCTCATCCTGTAACTACACTTAGGTAATTACACACACACACATTCTCATATTAACACATCAATTAAATGATGTAACAAGTTAGTTATTTGAATGCAATATGTGTATCTTGTACGTAACGTGACCCCCAAATGCCAAGTATAGATTCTGATAGCTGTCCCTCCCAACCATGCTTTTCTTCCCTTCCTTGGTGGGCTCCTCGGGTCCAACGTCTAGATCTGGTGCACCTTTGCCGGAATTGTCAGCTGACCTAACTTTCCTTACTTGCACTCTGACTGGGTATCTACCAGCTCTGACTGGATATCTACAAGCCCTGACTGGGTATCTACCAGCTCTGACTGGGTATGTACCAGATCTGACTGGGCATCTACCAGCTCTGACTGGGTATCTACCACCCCTTACTGCATATCTACCAGCTCTGACTGGGCATCTTTTGTCTCAGTGTCTTCTACATTTGTGACCCCCTGGCGTCCTTTCCAGGTAATTGCTAGTGCAATATCTTAACACTATCTTAACACGAGTATTGTTTGCAGGACCTGAGCACTGGAGCCACGTGTGACCGCTGCGGCAAGATGTTCCAGAACAAGAGTAACCTCAAGATACACATGCTCACCCATTCCGGCGTCAAGCCTTTCAAGTGAGTCCCTCCCCAGGAGCCAGCGATGGGCTCTTGGGTCGCGGCGTGGTCAGTCTGGAGCTTCTAGCGTGGTAGTGGTTTAGCAGTGTGTATGGTGGGCTGAGGTGACGGGTGGGTGGGATCAGGTGGTGCTCAGGGGGGATCTGGAGCTGGCACTAGATGGTGTGCAGAGGAAACGGGGCTTGGGATGGTTTGTTTTAGGATGAGGAGTGAACTCAGATGGTGGGCTAATAATTCCGGGGTTTAAGCGAAATGGTAACCTAGCAGGTCGGGGGCTAGTGAGGTGGTGGATACAAGAATATATAAATATTATTGTTATGCTCATGGTCTTCTTTTGATAATTACTTACGCACTTTACCCAAATAATTATTGTTAGCGGTTGTTTTTCAACAATCTAATACTAAATGAAATCTAAAATTGATGCAACTTGTCGACTTCTTCACGTTAATGCTGGTCACAATAATAATTCTGACTAGTATATACTACTGAAGCCTAATTTGTCCTTGTGCCCCCCAGATGTATTGAGGCGAGTTGCAACGCGGCCTTCACGACCAAACAGTGTCTTCAGTTCCACTACAAGAAGGTGCACGGCTACACCTGCGAGAGCATGCCCACAATAGAGCGTTGCATCCCTTATACCTTCGACTCGTACTCCGGAGGGATGGTGAACGACCCGGGGCGGGGCAAGGTTCTCAACCATAACTCTGAGAACATGAACACGTCAGCTGACACTCCTGCTGAACACCCTACTACAGACGACTCCTCACACAGTGCCGACCCTCCCCTCTCCCTTACTGCAAACGAAGGTCCTCCATCTTCGAGAGCTGACCTCCTGCTTGCGGCTGCAGCCAAGCTGCCACCTGCGGCCACCCTACATGGCTACGTCACCAAGTACACAACGACGGCAACTCGCCTCGTTAGTAAAGGCTCTCGGAAGTGGCTTGGTGATCCTTTAGATATGCAAGACAGAGATTACGATGCTGACGATGCTCGCGATGTTTATGACTTCGATGACCGGTTAGAAGAAGAGCTCATGCAGAGAAGAAAGAAGGAAGAGGACATAACTGGGGAAGAAAAATTATACCGACGAGAGTCGAACGCGTCGCTGCTGGTGGAGGCTGCTCTCAACGTGGCGGAGCAGACCATGAAGATGGACGGACGGGGGGTGGGCAGCCACGACCGTCTGCTGGGGTACAGTGGCCGCTACTCCCCCTTGCCACCCACCTCCGTTGTGACCTCCATGGAGCAGATATTACCGCATGATGCGGCACTCGCAACGCACATAAAGTATACTAGCGCCGCCGACGACGAGCGAGCACACCTGGAGTACACTTTAGAACGAGAGTACGACCCCCGTGACCTACCGGAGGTCATGGTGGTACACGAGACGATAGGCAGTCGGGAACTGAATGAGCAGTTAAGCCACGACTTGCATGACAATCTGCACGCTGCACTGGACCACCTGCCCCCCGCCCCTGACGACCTGCACCACTCTCACCACCAGACCCATCACTCGGACCACGCTCATAATCTCACTCTAGTTAAGTCAGACGACCTCCCACCGCCAACCCCTGCCACGCCGGTGGACCCTGGCACGCCCATGGCCCCGCCCACACCGCTCAGTTCGAGTGGTGGACTGGAGCCCACGCTGCAGGTCCTGGACCAGTTGCCGGTGTCTCAGGGGCTGCCTGTGTCGTTATCATCCTCATTATCTGTGGGTCTGGATATGAGTTACAAGCACTACCGCCATGCTGAGTTGACGCCTGTCAGTCAAGACCACTGCCTTCCCAGTCACCTTGACGACTCTGAGGCATCAATGGGGCTGGACCCCATGGGTGACGGGGGTCACCTGTCGCCTCGCAACGACCACCTTGCTGACCAGCTGCCGCTGCCTGAGTTGCATCCCCACGACTTCCGCGGGCTTCCTGCGCTGCGATCCCCGGAGCCTCCGCGGTCACCCTACCTTTCGCCAAGCCCAACGCCAGATGCTCTCCGTTCATATCTAGTGACTGATGGCATGCGCTCGCCCGTGCCCCTTGACCAGTGTGTTGATATGACGCGAGCAAACCTTTTCCTGCGACCTTCTGACCTCGCTAGTCTCCAGCAGCGATATCATGGAGAAGTGAGCCACCAGTCTGGTCGTGCTCAGCTCTATGAGCTAGAACGAGTGCCCTCGCACTCTGTAGATTTGAGTCTTACAGGTCGCACACTCACCTACACGAGTGAGGCACTCAGACAAGGGTCTGTCTGTACAACTGTGTACGTGTCAGACTCCCACCCTGACGACCGTCACTCCCTTGATCTTACTCTTCCAAGACATGATCCTGATTTACATAGAGTCTCTTCTCCCAGTCACAACCACCCCGCGCTCCGCGGGTCCTCCCCACACTCACAACTCTCCCCACACAACCAACTCTCGCCTTGTAATCAGTTATCACCCCACAACCAGCTCTCCCCTCACACTCAGCTCCCGCCATATTCCCAATTGTCTCCGCACGGCCAAATGTCACCCCTTGTGAATTTAGGTATGGTGGAGCGAGGGGGGATAGGCAGCCCCCCGCTCTCCCCTTCAGCCAACCCCCCACTACCTCCCATTAGCCGCATTGTGGCTCCTGCGCCTCACTCACCATTGTTCACCTCGCGACAAATGTCTCCAATACCAAGACCAGAGTTATCCCCATCTTTCACAACCCATACTCACGGGGAAGTATTTGTCACAGGGGGTGCTGTGCCCTTACAGCCGGGCACCCCAGGACCTCCCCTCACCCCCAACTCTCAGCTTAGTAAAGATAGATCGTCACCCTATTCTCAATACCCGTCATCCCCGTACCCGCGGCACCACGGCCACTCCTCCCCGCCCCCAACATACCATTATCAGTACTACTGACCACGGCTCACTCCTTCCCCCTCACATTCTCCAGAGAGCTGGCCAAACTCTCTGGCCTCCCCCGATACCCTTGATAGTGCTGACCCTTCCCTGTCTGCCCAGTGTTCCTAGTAGTGTTCCAACGACGATGGGTCTCCTGAACCCACCGGGTGTGGCCGTGATCAGTACCAGGATTGTTCTTCGTGTGTGTTACAACGACTGGGGTATACCTCAATCAAGGCCATACATTCTAGTGGCGATTTTTACTCAATTATTTTTAGGTACTGTCGTTCAGTGTGGGCATTTCCAGTTTAAATACCCGGTTTCATAATTTATAAGCTCAATTCAACTAATACTGATTACTCAAAGGTTTTTAACGACCGTGATATAAATTTAACTCCTGATAAAGAGTTGTGCTTTTTTATATCCTATGGGTAAATACTCTCTTGTATTTGTGGTTCATCTTCCTCCCCTCCTCTCAGTGAGCCACAATAGTCTTCCCTCTTGTGTTCTTCCCTCCTCTAACGAGTGAGGACTGTCCTGTGTGTGGCGGTATTCCTTCAATGTGTGAGGGCTGCCCAGTGTGAGATGGTTTTTACGGCTTCTGAATGAACCAGTGTGTTGTGTCTGTAGGAGGACCTGCAATTTCCTCTAGTATTGTGTCTAGGGTCACTCTTTTTTTTCTCCCTCGTTTCTCAGATACCTTCTCGTCTCGGTTGTGACCCTCAACTTTAATCGTGTATACATGATTGCCTCTTCCAACTCAGGGAGTGCTGTTTTATGGAGTTCTTTCTAGTGATCTGAGAGGCATGACCCATAAGGGCCTGGATGACCACAAAGCAGTGGATAAATGAATTGCTGACACACTCCTCCTATGCACTCAACCATAACATATGCAAATGCAATATATATGCAATGTGTAACGAAGCCTGGCAATTGCATAGGCCATGTTTGTGCCCCAAGGCAAAGTCAGGCGTCGAGCGGAGTCACTCAAGAGGCGGGCAGGGTGATGCCCAGGGGTCGTGTGTGGGGTATGCCTCCCCGAAGCCACGGTGGCCCTCGTGGCTAGTGTGCAGACTCACCCACCCTCCTAAAATGGCACCCACTGCATCATTCTTATTTTTTCAATTTCGTGCCAAGACGTGGCGCGCGGAGGCCTAGCCTTGTGTGCAGCCTAGCCTTGTGTGCAGCCTAGCCTTGAGTGCGGCCTAGCCTTGTGTGCGGTGGTCATGTTTCACAGGACCCTGGGACCCGTTGCTTGAACCAAAGGTTGTAGAGAAGGAAATGATTATATATATATATATATATATACATATATATATATATATATATATATATATATATATACATATATATATATATATATATATATATATATATATATATATATATATATATATATATATATATATATATATATATATATATTGCTGTTACAATTTTTCTAATTTTCTTTTACTAGTTTTCTCAAGTGTGAGTTGTGTATATTCTTAGAGAGTTGAACTATGGCAAGTGAAGTTATATGTGGGCTTAGTACTCCCAGGGCAGCCTGACGTTTTCTTTATCATTATGTACAAAGGGAGAGTGGGAAGCTCGATGTGAACCTTATGTGCCAATGTCTCTAGGTAACACTTGTTAGCTACTGTGTCTGAATCATTCATGTTGACGATATTTGAAGGTGTTGCAATTGTTTTACGTGTGAAAATGGACTTTAAGTGTATCCTTTGGAATTTGTGTACTTACTGGATTGGGATTGAACACAAAGCAATAACGTAGAACTCGGTCTCAGTGGCCGCGGCACGCTGGAGCCGCTCAACAACAACAACAACCCCATGCTTGCACATAAATCCATATTTTGCAGACCAATAAACAGGCAGATTAACTAGCGAAACTATTCGTTGTTGTTTCTTATTTGTTTGGTTGTTGTCAATAGTTTTAACAGACCAGTGATCACTGGATATTTACTGCAACATTATTAGCCAGATCTAAACAAAAAAAAAAATTGCAAGTTGCCTGCGACGTGATATCTTCTAGCCAAGATATCACGTCTCGAGGTTGCACGCACTAATCGACCATCAGGTGGAGCTAGAATTGTGTTTGTGAAACACGTATATATGTCTCCACTGCCACAAATTCTCCCTCGGTTTGATCAGTGTCTTGTACAAACCTATCCAGGTCCACACATCACAATACAATGCCCTCCTTAACAAAACAAAAAAAAATTGTATAAATCTTTGACCCAATTACAATACTTGAATATACTATTAAATTTTATAACATGGGGCTCTGGTGGCTTTGGGTGTATTACGAATATAATGCGTCGTTTTTATAGCAAAAATAACAACTAAAAAGTCACATTACGTAACCTAAAAAGTATTAACAATACATATATATATATAAATTTCTTATATTCGTAGTACGGACGAACGCATAGAGGACTTTAATAAACCGGGTCACCTGGGCAGTGGAGGCATAAAAATTTGATAGAAAAAAATATATAAAAATCCTAGGATTAAGAATTAATGGTACAAATTATATGGGCATTTAAATTGCAAATTGGATATATGATATCCGTTTGTAAGGATCAAATTTTTCTTGCAGTTTTAACAGGTGGGTTTCGGCTTGAGCTTCGCAGTGGGCATGGAGGATAGTCATCACAGATTCTGAAAATGTAATGATATAACAGATTCTGAAGCTGTAATGATATTCATCACAGGTTCTGAAGCTGTAATGATATTCATCACAGATTCTGAAGCTGTAATGATATTCATCACAGATTCTGAAGCTGTGATGATAGTCATTACAGATTCTGAAGCTGTAATGATAGTCGTCACAGATTCTGAAGCTGTAATGATATTCATCGCAGATTCAGAAGCTGTAACTCAAAGATACTTTGCTGCCAAACTGTCCAAGGCTCGCACTCTCAGCGTGCTGGGCCCCGCGTCACTGCCCTCCGCTACCCAGGAGGGAAATATATGTGACTGGGTAGAACGTGTTGAGAGTATGAGTGCTCCGAGTGCTGCTGCCCCTGACGCCCTCCCCCCCTCTTCCCCCACCCCCTGTGCCCCCCCTCCCCTCCCCCCCCCTCCCTCCTGTGGACGTTGTCATGAGTGTCCACCGTCAATGTGTCCCCCTGTCGCCCTGTATACCCCAAGTGTCCCGCTACCTCCCCGTACATTCCGAGTGTCTACCCTCCCCCCCCCCC
Organism: Procambarus clarkii; assembly: GCF_040958095.1. Classification (NCBI taxonomy): domain Eukaryota; kingdom Metazoa; phylum Arthropoda; class Malacostraca; order Decapoda; family Cambaridae; genus Procambarus; species Procambarus clarkii. The sequence goes on along the minus strand of NC_091211.1, from coordinate 29,042,942 downwards.
CCTCCCCTGTACAACCCAAATGTATCCTGGCCAAGTGGTGTCAGCTCTGTTATATCACGTTCATACAGTAGTGGGATATCCAAGACAAACATATCAGTCGACATGTTTTAATATTCATTAATATTACTAAGAAGACGGAGGCAGAGAAGGCCTACAACATGCACTAGGTAAGACAACTTTTAACGTCTCCAGACGGCAGACCTGGCGATACATAACGCTATGTATGGCGATACATAACGCGTGTGCAGTAACATTTCACATCCTTGTAAGGAATGACATGTGTGGGACATACATCGACCACATGAAGGGTAATTAATAAAGACAGTAATATGGTCCAAGTTGACACCACTTGGGTAAGGTCTTATAGTCCCCCCCCCCCCCCCCGTCAGTCCTTTCCGGTCTTGGAAGCCACCTTCAGAATTTTTTTTAATAGAAGAATAGTCATCTTGGAATCTTAACACATGGACACACACACAAATGGAAACCCGAGGAAATTTTTTAGGTTAAAATCTCTAGAGACAAACCAAAAAATTGTCCTTTGGAGTATTATGGTAATGAAGCAATAATGTACAACACTACAAATTCATATTTTGCTAGCACTTATCAGTTGGGATTCCATATGACACAAATTGTGGTAATAGGAGGCTTTTATGAGGTCTGTGATGCAATCTAGTCGTTACTAGCACTCTGGCATGAGAATTATAGCTAGTGCGCTCTGAAGTGGCTTCCAGCTCACCTTTCTCGAGTTTCGTTCAACAAAGAATGGTTGTCAGTTTCCGTGTTAGGAAGTTTAGACGATCCTGTAGTAGAGCTGACCCCGGACCCCAGTGGGTCAGACGGGGTCACCCGAGTGTGTAGGAAAAAGGTCAATTTCAACATTTAGGTACATTATGTCACGTGGGGCAGATTTGGGCCTTGCATGGTACTAAATTTGAGGGTTTTCATTGGTTTTTATGTGTGTGTCTTTTTTACATTCAAGTATGTTGTATTGTTGCAATGTTCCAGGGAACAAATTTGTCACTCGTGACATTATTAGGAATCTTTGTAGTTTCCTTTCGTGGTGTTACAGTGTGTTTTTGTACCTGGCTGGGTGGTGAGGCGCGACACTTTAAAATATAGAAATAAATACTGGAGTTTGAGAAGGTGTGAAAGAATGGTGTCTAGTTTTTAAATAATCTGAAAGATTCAAAACCGGTGTGAAACAAATACTCAAGTGAGAAAACGTTTTTTTCTTACTATAAATTCTCAAACCCCCCAAAAAATAATGGGGGAACAAATATATAATCACTTGCGAGACAACTGCCCAGAGACAGTTTAGCCACATTTGTGATTTGGTTCGCAATTTTGAGTCTTGTGCATTGGTGTGAGAAGAATAATTGTCAGTCTTTTTATGAACGGTAATTCTTCTGATTACTGGGATCAACCATGGTATTATTATCACTAAACCCAACAGTATTGGCCCCCATCACATTTTATAGATCCCCTCCCCCACAAAATTTTTTTTATCTTATTTCGATGTATAAATTCTACACCAAACAGTATACGCTGTTGATGGCTACGATGACAGCTGTGTTGATCAGTTGACTTTTGTTTTTTATTTGCACAAGACCAAGAGCAGCAAACCATAACCAAGTGAACGGTATTGTTTCTTGGCACAGACCCCTCAAGCCAAGTTGCTCACGTGACATGCCAGCCCAGCTGAGGGCCCAGCTAAGGGCCCAGCTGAGGGCCCAGCAGAGGGCCAGCCTCCACCACCTCCCGGGTTAGGGCAGGCTGAGTGAGGCAGGGATACTCTAACTCAGCTGTGTTCGCTATTGAGCTTTAGATCTCCATTCTTCCATGTTTTAGATTATGGAAATGTTGAAGTTTTTTGGATTTATGAATCTTTGTACCCTACGAATTTTTGAATGTTGTCATTACATTCCTTGGACATAAATATTATTTTCTTGTCTAAAGTGTTCAGCATGACTAATGGATGTACTACAGAAATGTACTTCATGTTATCCCGACGACACCCATGCTTGACTCTTGTAACGAAGCTCAAATATTTGAATTTTAATGTTAACTGATCTTTATACATTTTCCCTGCTATTAAGTGAACATTTTATTGTTTCTTTCTGTGATATAAGTTACATTAAACATTATTATTAAAAAACTGACTTTGTAGTTTCACTTGTGAATGCCTTGTTGTGTCCTGTGATGCTGGGTGTCTGCTGTCAGGGGCCTGACAGCTGAGTGGACAGCGCTCGGGATTCGTAGTCATGAGGTTCCGGGTTCGATCCCCGGTGGAGGAGGAAACAAATGAGCAGAGTTTCTTTTACCCTTATGCGTCTGTTCACCTAGCAGTAAATAGGTACCTGAGAGTTAGACAGCTGCTACGGGCTGCTTCCTGGGGATGTGTAACAAAAAGGAGGCCGGGTCGAGGAGCGGGCCGCGGGGACGCTAAGCCCTGAAATCATCTCAAGATAGATCTCTCAAGTTAGGACTATTAAGGCCACCATCATACTTTACTGACCAACCAACAAGTCAATTATATGTGTATATATACACACAAAAGAGATGTACATTTCAAAAGTGTATGTATCCTGTGTATCTCAGTTTGGAGCTCAAATAGTATCTGCTACAATAGCCTCAATATCTGTTATAACAACAGAAACAGGCCCATTTTAAAACTGTTAAGGGACATATTATTTAAACACATAGAGGCGTGATTCCAGTCGCCTCCATAAGAATAACGACTTAAAAAAAAAACTGTCAAGCACAAACGTGTTGCCCCGAGCAGTAACGGTTTTTGAAAGGATATAAATATTTGTATTCCCCAACGACGTAAATGTGTTTCCAAGTATGGGACTTTCGATGTAAAATTTAATCCTTTAGTAGATTCCATAGCACATCATGCCCACACGCACACATTTAGCCCGTTACCAATGCCCGCTCAACCAATGCCTGCTCACCAAAAAAAAACTCCCATATTTGAATATTAAATCAGTGCCAATCAAACTTGAAGCTTGTATACCGTTTATAAATAAAACGATCACCGTATGTAAGTCGAATTATGTGGAAATATATTATTATAGTTTATGGGAGAGATTGTTAGGTCGTTGGTAAGGTTGAGAATCACGCCTCACCCTTCAACAAGATTGCAAGGTGTCGCCAGCGACTTGACTTGCCGCCTTGATTTTTCTAATTAATGTTAATAATATATATAACGGAACTCTCTCCGTTGAATAATATATAATAATTAATATGCAAATATTGCAAGTAATAAATAGTAAGAGTAATATAAATATTAATATCTGAGGAGGTGGGTATATGGTAACAAGATAGCAACGTTGCTCCTGACCCGCCTCCGCCCGCCGGCCCGCGTCACGTGGTCAGTGACGGACACGCAGTCAGAGGGGACGGACGCTACGTCTGTCACTTACTGTAAAATATTATTATAGTTACACTGAGTATTGATACTTACACTAGGAGGAACTCTAAACACCGCGGCAGACTCACTACGTCATAACAAACACTTGTGAGAGTTGGACTATTGGCCTCACATTACGTCACAGTAGACGAAGACACCAAAAAGTTGACCATTCCAGAAGTTATGGAACTTCTCGCCCCTTCTAAATGAAGATAAATATTAGAAGACAGGAAGAGTGTGTGACTCCAGACAAGCAGTAAGGCGAGACTGACGGGCAGAAAGCACAAGACCTCCAACATCTTGCCAGTAACACCAGTACTGCAGGTTAGTGTCAACCAAGATGGTAACTAAGACGAAGGCAAGATGGGTCACATACCACGAACACCAACTACAGGTCATTAATGTCATTGAATTATAATTGTGTCGGAGCCAATGTGTACATATGTATACATATTAGGCTTATATCGAGCCCCCCCCCTCTAAGACGAATTACTGACCCCCCCCCCCCCCCCCCAAGATGCAACCCCACAACAAGCTGACTTAACTCCTGGGGCCAGATTCACGAAGCAGTTACGCAAGCACTTACGAACGTGTACATCTTTCCTCAATCTTTGACGGCTTTGGTTACATTTATTAAACAGTTTACAAGCATGAAAACTTGCCACACAACTGTTGTTATTGTTATAAACAGCCTCCTGGTGCTTCGCAGCTCATTAACTGTTTAATAATTGTAAACAAAGCCGCCAAAGATTGAGAAAAGATGTACAGGTTCGTAAGTGCTTTCGTGAATCTGGCCCCTGGTACCTACTTACTGCTAAGTGAACAGATGCATTAGGTGATACGAAACACGCACAACCATTTCTGTCCCGCCCGGGGATTCGAACCCAGAATTCTGGATTGTGAGTAGACAACGAACCCGGCTGTCCAGTACTACCCATCGGGCCCTATGGGTTAAGTGTTTTTTATAATAGTTTGACTTTTTCGGTTAAGTGACTACACAGGATGTTGTTAGGTTGTTAACGAGGCGAGCCCGTAACTACGGCTAACGCTAAACTAAACAGCGTTAGCTATACCAGGTGCACAGTCCCCCCCCCCCCTGGTGGACTGTTGTTGACCCGTGGTGCACAGTCCCCCCTGGTGGTCTGATGTTGACCCGTGGTGCACAGTCCCCCCCCTGGTGGTCTGTTGTTGACCCGTGGAGCACAGTCCCCTGGTGGTCTGTTGTTGACCCGTGGTGCACAGTCCCCTGGTGGTCTGTTGTTGACCCGTGGTGCACAGTCCCCTGGTGGTCTGTTGTTGACCCGTGGTGCACAGTCCCCCTGGTGGTCTGTTGTTGACCCGTGGTGCACAGTCCCCTGGTGGTCTGTTGTTGACCCGTGGTGCACAGTCCCCCTAGTGGTCTGTTGTTGACCCGTGGTGCACAGTCCCCCTGGTGGTCTGTTGTTGACTCGTGGTGCACAGTCCCCCTGGTGGTTTGTTGTTAACCCGTGGTGCACAGTCCCCCTGGTGGACTGTTGTTGACCCGTGGTGCACAGTCCCCCTGGTGGACTGTTGTTGACCCGTGGTGCACAGTCCCCTGGTGGTCTGTTGTTGACCCGTGGTGCACAGTCCCCCTGGTGGACTGTTGTTGACCCGTAGTGCACAGTCCCCCTGGTGGTATGTTGTTGACCCGTGGTGCACAGTCCCCCTGGTGGTCTGTTGTTGACCCGTGGTGCACAGTCCCCCTGGTGGTCTGTTGTTGACCCGTGGTGCACAGTCCCCCTGGTGGTCTGTTGTTGACCCGTGGTGCACAGTCCCCCTGGTGGTCTGTTGTTGACCCGTGGTGCACAGTCCCCTGGTGGTCTGTTGTTGACCCGAGGTGCACAGTCCCCTAGTGGTCTGTAGTTGACCCGTGGTGCACAGTCCCCCTGGTGGACTGTTGTTGACCCGTGGTGCACAGTCCCCTGGTGGTCTGTTGTTGACCCGTGGTGCACAGTCCCCTGGTGGTCTGTTGTTGACCCGTGGTGCACAGTCCCCTGGTGGTCTGTTGTTGACCCGTGGTGCACAGTCCCCTGGTGGTCTGTTGTTGACCCGTGGTGCACAGTCCCCTGGTGGTCTGTTGTTGACCCGTGGTGCACAGTCCCCTGGTGGACTGTTGTTGACCCGTGGTGCACAGTCCCCTGGTGGTCTGTTGTTGACCCGTGGTGCACAGTCCCCTGGTGGACTGTTGTTGACCCGTGGTGCACAGTCCCCTGGTGGTCTGTTGTTGACCCGTGGTGCACAGTCCCCCTGGTGGACTGTTGTCGACCCGTGGTGCACAGTCCCCTGGTGGTCTGATGTTGACCCGTGGTGCACAGTCCCCTGGTGGTCTGATGTTGACCCGTGGTGCACAGTCCCCTGGTGGTCTGATGCTGACCCGTGGTGCACAGTCTCCTGGTGGTCTGATGTTGACCCGTGGTGCACAGTCCCCTGGTGGTCTGATGTTGACCCGTGGTGCACAGTCCCCTGGTGGTCTGATGTTGACCCGTGGTGCACAGTCCCCTGGTGGTCTGATGTTGACCCGTGGTGCACAGTCCCCTGGTGGTCTGATGTTGACCCGTGGTGCACAGTCCCCTGGTGGTCTGTTGTTGACCCGTGGTGCACAGTCCCCCTGGTGGTCTGTTGTTGACCCGTGGTGCACAGTCCCCTGGTGGTCTGATGTTGACCCGTGGTACACAGTACCCTGGTGGTTTGTTGTTGACCCGTGGTGCACAGTCCCCCTGGTGGTCTGTTGTTGACCCGTGGTGCACAGTCCCCCCCCTGGTGGTCTGTTGTTGACCCGTGGTGCACAGTCCCCCCCCTGGTGGTCTGTTGTTGACCCGTGGTGCACAGTCCCCTGGTGGTCTGTTGTTGACCCGTGGTGCACAGTCCCCCTGGTGGTCTGTTGTTGACCCGTGGTGCACAGTCCCCCTGGTGGACTGTTGTTGACCCGTGGTGCACAGTCCCCTGGTGGTCTGATTGTTGACCCGTGGTGCACAGTCCCCTGGTGGACTGTTGTTGACCCGTGGTGCACAGTCCCCTGGTGGACTGTTGTTGACCCGTGGTGCACAGTCCCCTGGTGGTCTGTTGTTGACCCGTGGTGCACAGTCCCCTGGTGGTCTGTTGTTGACCCGTGGTGCACAGTCCCCTGGTGGTCTGTTGTTGACCCGTGGTGCACAGTCCCCCTGGTGGTCTGTTGTTGACCCGTGGTGCACAGTCCCCCTGGTGGTCTGTTGTTGACCCGTGGTGCACAGTCCCCCTGGTGGTCTGTTGTTGACCCGTGGTGCACAGTCCCCCTGGTGGTCTGTTGTTGACCCGTGGTGCACAGTCCCCCTGGTGGACTGTTGTTGACCCGTGGTGCACAGTCCCCCTGGTGGTCTGTTGTTGACCCGTGGTGCACAGTCCCCCTGGTGGTCTGTTGTTGACCCGTGGTGCACAGTCCCCTGGTGGTCTGTTGTTGACCCGTGGTGCACAGTCCCCCTGGTGGTCTGTTGTTGACCCGTGGTGCACAGTCCCCCTGGTGGTCTGTTGTTGACCGTGGTGCACAGTCCCCCTGGTGGTCTGTTGTTGACCCGTGGTGCACAGTCCCCCTGGTGGTCTGTTGTTGACCCGTGGTGCACAGTCCCCCTGGTGGACTGTTGTTGACCCGTGGTGCACAGTCCCCTGGTGGTCTGTTGTTGACCCGTGGTGCACAGTCCCCCTGGTGGACTGTTGTTGACCCGTGGTGCACAGTCCCCTGGTGGTCTGTTGTTGACCCGTGGTGCACAGTCCCCCTAGTGGTCTGTTGTTGACCCGTGGTGCACAGTCCCCCTGGTGGTCTGTTGTTGACCCGTGGTGCACAGTCCCCCCTGGTGGTCTGTTGTTGACCCGTGGTGCACAGTCCCCTGGTGGTCTGTTGTTGACCCGTGGTGCACAGTCCCCTGGTGGTCTGTTGTTGACCCGTAGGTGCACAGTCCCCTAGTGGTCTGTAGTTGACCCGTGGTGCACAGTCCCCCTGGTGGTACTGTTGTTGACCCGTGGTGCACAGTCCCCTGGTGGTCTGTTGTTGACCCGTGGTGCACAGTCCCCCTGGTGGTCTGTTGTTGACCCGTGGTGCACAGTCCCCTGGTGGTCTGTTGTTGACCCGTGGTGCACAGTCCCCTGGTGGTCTGTTGTTGACCCGTGGTGCACAGTCCCCTGGTGGTCTGTTGTTGACCCGTGGTGCACAGTCCCCTGGTGGACTGTTGTTGACCCGTGGTGCACAGTCCCCTGGTGGTCTGTTGTTGACCCGTGGTGCACAGTCCCCTGGTGGACTGTTGTTGACCCGTGGTGCACAGTCCCCCTGGTGGTCTGTTGTTGACCCGTGGTGCACAGTCCCCCTGGTGGACTGTTGTCGACCCGTGGTGCACAGTCCCCCTGGTGGTCTGATGTTGACCCGTGGTGCACAGTCCCCTGGTGGTCTGATGTTGACCCGTGGTGCACAGTCCCCTGGTGGTCTGATGCTGACCCGTGGTGCACAGTCTCCTGGTGGTCTGATGTTGACCCGTGGTGCACAGTCCCCTGGTGGTCTGATGTTGACCCGTGGTGCACAGTCCCCTGGTGGTCTGATGTTGACCCGTGGTGCACAGTCCCCTGGTGGTCTGATGTTGACCCGTGGTGCACAGTCCCCTGGTGGTCTGTTGTTGACCCGTGGTGCACAGTCCCCCTGGTGGTCTGTTGTTGACCCGTGGTGCACAGTCCCCTGGTGGTCTGATGTTGACCCGTGGTACACAGTACCCTGGTGGTTTGTTGTTGACCCGTGGTGCACAGTCCCCCTGGTGGTCTGTTGTTGACCCGTGGTGCACAGTCCCCCCCCTGGTGGTCTGTTGTTGACCCGTGGTGCACAGTCCCCCCCCTGGTGGTCTGTTGTTGACCCGTGGTGCACAGTCCCCTGGTGGTCTGTTGTTGACCCGTGGTGCACAGTCCCCTGGTGGTCTGTTGTTGACCCGTGGTGCACAGTCCCCTGGTGGACTGTTGTTGACCCGTGGTGCACAGTCCCCTGGTGGTCTGATGTTGACCCGTGGTGCACAGTCCCCTGGTGGACTGTTTGTTGACCCGTGGTGCACAGTCCCCTGGTGGACTGTTGTTGACCCGTGGTGCACAGTCCCCTGGTGGTCTGTTGTTGACCCGTGGTGCACAGTCCCCTGGTGGTCTGTTGTTGACCCGTGGTGCACAGTCCCCCTGGTGGTCTGTTGTTGACCCGTGGTGCACAGTCCCCCTGGTGGTCTGTTGTTGACCCGTGGTGCACAGTCCCCCTGGTGGTCTGTTGTTGACCCGTGGTGCACAGTCCCCCTGGTGGTCTGTTGTTGACCCGTGGTGCACAGTCCCCCTGGTGGTCTGTTGTTGACCCGTGGTGCACAGTCCCCCTGGTGGTCTGTTGTTGACCCGTGGTGCACAGTCCCCCTGGTGGACTGTTGTTGACCCGTGGTGCACAGTCCCCTGGTGGTCTGTTGTTGATCCGTGGTGCACAGTCCCCTGATGGTCTGTCACCGCCATAGTCCCCCCTGGTGGTCTGTCACCGCCATAGTCTCCCCCTGATGGTCTGTCACTGCCATAGTCCCCCCCCTGATGGTCTGTCACCTCCATAGTCCCCCCTTGGTGGTCTGTCACCGCCATAGTCCCCCCCCCTGATGGTCTGTCACTGCCATAGTCCCCCCCCTGGTGGTCTGTCACCTCCATAGTCCCCCCCCCCCTGATGGTCTGTCACCTCCATAGTCCCCCCCCCCCTGATGGTCTGTCGCCGCCATAGTCCCCCCCCTGATGGTCTGCCGCCGCCATAGCCCCCCCCCCCCGATGGTCTGTCGCCTCCATAGTCCCCCCCCCTGATGGTCTGTCGCCTCCATAGTCCCCCCCCTGATGGTCTGTCGCCGCCATAGTCCCCCCCTGATGGTCTGTCGCTGCCATAGTCCCCCCCCCTGATGGTCTGTCACCGCCATAGTCCCCCTGATGGTCTGTCACCGCTATAGTCCCCCTGATGGTCTGTCACCGCCATAGTCCCCCCCCTGATGGTCTGTCACCGCCATAGTCCCCCCCCTGATGGTCTGTCACCGCCATAGTCCCCCCCTGATGGTCTGTCACCGCCATAGTCCCCCCTGATGGTCTGTCACCGCCATAGTCCCCCCCCTGATAGTCTGTCACCGCCATAGTCCCCCCCTGATGGTCTGTCACCGCCATAGTCCCCCCTGATGGTCTGTCACCGCCATAGTCCCCCCCCTGATGGTCTGTCACCGCCATAGTCCCCCCCTGATGGTCTGTCACCGCCATAGTCCCCCCTGATGGTCTGTCACCGCCATAGTCCCCCCTGATGGTCTGTCGCCGCCATAGTCCCCCCCCCTGATGGTCTGTCACCGCCATAGTCCCCCCCCCCTTATGGTCTGTCACCGCCATAGTCCTCCCCTGATGGTCTGTCACCGCCATAGTCCTCTCCTGATGGTCTGTCACCGCCATAGTCCCCCCCCCCTGATGGTCTGTCACCGCCATAGTCCTCCCCTGATGGTCTGTCACCGCCATAGTCCCCCCCCGATGGTCTGTCGCCGCCATAGTCCCCCCCCCTGATGGTCTGTCGCCGCCATAGTCCTCCCCCCCTGATGGTCTGTCACCGCCATAGTCCCCCCCCCCTGATGGTCTGTCACCGCCATAGTCCCCCCCCCCCTGATGGTCTGTCGCCGCCATAGTCCCACCCCCTGATCTTCTGTCGCCGCTATAGTCCCCCCCCCTGATGGTCTGTCACCGCTATAGTCCCCCCTGATGGTCTGTCGCCGCCATAGTCCCCCCCCTGATGGTCTGTCACCGCCATAGTCCCCCCATGATGGTCTGTCACCGCCATAGTCCTCCCCTGATGGTCTGTCACCGCCATAGTCCCCCCCCCCTGATGGTCTGTCACCGCCATAGTCCCCCCCCCTGATGGTCTGTCGCCGCCATAGTCCCCCCCTGATGGTCTGTCGCCGCCATAGTCCCCCCCCTGATGGTCTGTCACCGCAATAGTCCCCCCTGATGGTCTGTCACCGCCATAGTCCCCCCCTGATGGTCTGTCACTGCCATAGTCCCCCCCCCCCCTGATGGTCTGTCGCCGCCATAGTCCCCCCCCCCCTGATGGTCTGTCGCCGCCATAGTCCCCCCCCCTGATGGTCTGTCACCGCCATAGTCCCCCCCCTGATGGTCTGTCACCGCCATAGTCCTCCCCCCTGATGGTCTGTCACCGCCATAGTCCCCCCCCCCCTGATGGTCTGTCGCCGCCATAGTCCCCCCCCCCTGATGGTCTGTCGCCGCCATAGTCCCCCCCCCTGATGGTCTGTCGCCGCCATAGTCCCCCCCCCCTGATGGTCTGTCGCCGCCATAGTCCCCCCCCTGGTCTGTCGCCGCCATAGTCCCCCCCCTGATGGTCTGTCGCCGCCATAGTCCCCCCCCTGATGGTCTGTCGCCGCCATAGTCCCCCCCTGATGGTCTGTCGCCGCCATAGTCCCCCCCCTGATGGTCTGTCGCCGCCATATTCCCCCCCTGATGGTCTGTCGCCGCCATAGTCCCCCCCTGATGGTCTGTCGCCGCCATAGTCCCCCCCCCTGAAGGTCTGTCGCCGCCAGAGTCCCCCCCCCGATGGTCTGTCGCCGCCATAGTCCCCCCTGATGGTCTGTCACCGCCATAGTCCCCCCCCCCTGATGGTCTGTCGCCGCCATAGTCCCCCCCTGATGGTCTGTCGCCTCCATAGTCCCCCCCCCCTGATGGTCTGTCGCCTCCATAGTCCCCCCCCCTGATGGTCTGTCGCCGCCATAGTCCCCCCCCCCCTGATGGTCTGTCGCCGCCATAGTCCCTCCCCCTGATGGTCTGTCGCCGCCATAGTCCCTCCCTGATGGTCTGTCACCGCCATAGTCCCCTCTGATGGTCTTTCGCCCCCATAGTCCCCCCCCTGATGGTCTGTCACCGCCATAGTCCCCCCCTGATGCTCTGTCACCGCCATAGTTCCCCCCCCTGATGGTCTGTCGCCGCCATAGTCCCCCCCCCCTGATGGTCTGTCGCCGCCATAGTCCCCCCCCCCTGATGGTCTGTCACCGCAATAGTCCCCCCCTGATGGTCTGTCACCGCCATAGTCCCCCCTTCCCTGATGGTCTGTCACCACCATAGTCCCCCCCCCTGATGGTCTGTCACCGCCATAGTCCCCCCCCCTGATGGTCTGTCACCGCCATAGTCCCCCCCTGATGGTCTGTCACCGCCATAGTCCCCCCTGATGGTCTGTCACCGCCATAGTCCTCCCCTGATGGTCTGTCACCGCCATAGTCCTCCCCTGATGGTCTGTCACCGCCATAGTCCCCCCTGATGGTCTGTCACCGCCATAGTCCCCCCTGATGGTCTGTCACCGCCATAGTCCCCCCTGATGGTCTGTCGCCGCCATAGTCCCCCCCCTGATGGTCTGTCACCGCCATAGTCCCCCCCCCTGATGGTCTGTCACCGCCATAGTCCTCCCCTGATGGTCTGTCACCGCCATAGTCCCCCCCCCTGATGGTCTGTCACCGCCATAGTCCCCCCCCCTGATGGTCTGTCACCGCCATAGTCCTCCCCTGATGGTCTGTCACCGCCATAGTCCCCCCTGATGGTCTGTCGCCGCCATAGTCCTCCCCCCTGATGGTCTGTCACCGCTATAGTCCCCCCCTGATGGTCTGTCACCGCCATAGTCCCCTCCCCCTGATGGTCTGTCACCGCCATAGTCCCCCCCTTTGCCCCTTGATGGTCTGTCACCGCCATATTCCACCCCCCTGATGGTCTGTCACCGCTATAGTCACCCCTGATGGTCTGTCACCTCCATAGTCCCCCCTGATGGTCTGTCACCTCCATAGTCCCCCCCCCTGATGGTCTGTCACCTCCATAGTCCCCCCCCTGATGGTCTGTCACCTCCATAGTCCCCCCCTGATGGTCTGTCACCTCCATAGTTTCCCCCCCTGATGGTCTGTCACCTCCATAGTCCCCCCCCTGATGGTCTGTCACCGCCATAGTCCCCCCCCTGATGGTCTGTCACCGCCATAGTCCCCCCCCTGATGGTCTGTCACCGCCATAGTCCCCCCCCTGATGGTCTGTCACCTCCATAGTCCCCCCCTGATGGTCTGTCACCTCCATAGTCCCCCCCTGATGGTCTGTCACCTCCATAGTCCCCCCCTGATGGTCTGTCACCTCCATAGTCCCCTCCTGATGGTGTCACCTCCATAGTCCCCCCTGATGGTCTGTCACCTCCATAGTCCCCCCCTGATGGTCTGTCACCGCCATAGTCCCCCCCCCTGATGGTCTGTCACCGCCATAGTCCCACCCCCTGATGGTCTGTCACCGCCATAGTCCCCCCCCTGATATTCTGTCACCGCCATAGTCCCCCCTTGATGGTCTGTCACCGCCATAGTCCCCCCCTGATGGTCTGTCACCGCCATAGTCCCCCCTGATGGTCTGTCACCGCCATAGTCCCCCCTGATGGTCTGTCACCGCCATAGTCCCCCCCTGATGGTCTGTCACCGCTATAGTCCCCCCCTGATTGTCTGTCACCTCCATAGTCCCCCCTGATGGTCTGTCACCGCCATAGTCCCCCCTGATGGTCTGTCACCTCCATAGTCCCCCCTGATGGTCTGTCACCGCCATAGTCCCCCCCCCTGATGGTCTGTCACCGCCATAGTCCCCCCTGATGGTCTGTTACCTCCATAGTCCCCCCTGATGGTCTGTCACCTCCATAGTCCCCCCTGATGGTCTGTTACCTCCATAGTCCCCCCCTGATGGTCTGTCACCGCCATAGTCCCCCCCCTGATATTCTGTCACCGCCATAGTCCCCCCCCTGATATTCTGTCACCGCCATAGTCCCCCCCTGATGGTCTGTCACCGCCATAGTCCCCCCTGATGGTCTGTCACCGCCATAGTCCCCCCCTGATGGTCTGTCACCGCCATAGTCCCCCCCTGATGGTCTGTCACCGCCATAGTCCCCCCCTGATGGTCTGTCACCGCCATAGTCCCCCCCTTGATGGTCTGTCACCGCCATAGTCCCCCCCTGATGGTCTGTCACCGCCATAGTCCCCCCCTGATGGTCTGTCACCGCCATAGTCCCCCCCTGATGGTCTGTCACCGCCATAGTCCCCCCCCTGATGGTCTGTCACCGCCATAGTCCCCCCTGATGGTCTGTCACCGCCATAGTCCCCCCTGATGGTCTGTTACCCTCCATAGTCCCCCCCCTGATGGTCTGTCACCTCCATAGTCCCCCTGATTGTCTGTCACCTCCATAGTCCCCCCCCCCTGATGGTCTGTCACCGCCATAGTCTCCCCCTGATGGTCTGTCACCGCCATAGTCTCCCCCTGATGGTCTGTCACCGCCATAGTCTCCCCCTGATGGTCTGTCACCGCCATAGTCCCCCCCCTTGATGGTCTGTCACCGCCATAGTCTCCCCTTGATGGTCTGTCACCGCCATAGTCTCCCCCTGATGGTCTGTCACCGCCATAGTCTCCCCCTGATGGTCTGTCACCGCCATAGTCTCCCCCTGATGGTCTGTCACCGCCATAGTCTCCCCCTGATGGTCTGTCACCGCCATAGTCCCCCCTGATGGTCTGTCACCGCCATAGTCCCCCCCCTGATGGTCAGTCACCGCCATAGTCCCCCCCCTGATGGTCTGTCACCTCCATAGTCTTCCCCTGATGGTCTGTCACCGCCATAGTCTTCCCCCTGATGGTCTGTCACCGCCATAGTCTTCCCCTGATGGTCTGTCACCGCCATAGTCCCCCCCTGATGGTCTGTCGCCGCTGTAGTCCCCCCCCGTGATGGTCTGTCGCCGCCATAGTCCCCCCCCTGATGGTCTGTCAACGCCATAGTCCCCCCCTGATGGTCTGTCACCGCCATAGTCCCCCCCTGATGGTCTGTCACCGCCATAGTCCCCCCCTGATGGTCTGTCACCGCCATAGTCCCCCCCTGATGGTCTGTCACCGCCATAGTCCCCCCTGATGGTCTGTCACCGCCATAGTCCCCCCTGATGGTCTGTCACCGCCATAGTCCCCCCCTGATGGTCTGTCACCGCCATAGTCCCCCCCCTGATGGTCTGTCACCGCCATAGTCCCCCCCTGATGGTCTGTCACCGCCATAGTCCCCCCCCTGATGGTCTGTCACCGCCATAGTCCCCCCCTGATGGTCTGTCACCGCCATAGTCCCCCCCTGATGGTCTGTCACCGCCATAGTCCCCCCCTGATGGTCTGTCACCGCCATAGTCCCCCCCTGATGGTCTGTCACCGCCATAGTCCCCCCCTGATGGTCTGTCACCGCCATAGTCCCCCCCCCTGATGGTCTGTCACCGCCATAGTCCCCTCCCCCTGATGGTCTGTCACCGCCATAGTCCCCCCCCTTGCCCCTTGATGGTCTGTCACCGCCATATTCCACCCCCCTGATGGTCTGTCACCTCCATAGTCCCCCCCTGATGGTCTGTCACCTCCATAGTCCCCCCCTGATGGTCTGTCACCTCCATAGTCCCCCCCCTGATGGTCTGTCACCGCCATAGTCCCCCCCTGATGGTCTGTCACCGCCATAGTCCCCCCCCTGATGGTCTGTCACCGCCATAGTCCCCCCCCCCTGAATGTCTGTCACCTCCATAGTCCCCCCCTGATGGTCTGTCACCTCCATAGTCCCCCCTGATGGTCTGTCACCTCCATAGTCCCCCCCCCCTGATGGTCTGTCACCTCCATAGTCCCCCCCCTGATGGTCTGTCACCTCCATAGTCCCCCCCCTGATGGTCTGTCACCTCCATAGTCCCCCCTTGATGGTCTGTCACCTCCATAGTCCCCCCTGATGGTCTGTCACCTCCATAGTCCCCCCCTGATGGTCTGTCACCTCCATAGTCCCCCCTGATGGTCTGTCACCTCCATAGTCCCCTCCTGATGGTGTCACCTCCATAGTCCCCCCCTGATGGTCTGTCACCGCCATAGTCCCCCCCCCCCTGATGGTCTGTCACCGCCATAGTCCCCCCCCCTGATGGTCTGTCACCGCCATAGTCCCACCCCCTGATGGTCTGTCACCGCCATAGTCCCCCCCCCCTGATATTCTGTCACCGCCATAGTCCCCCCTTGATGGTCTGTCACCGCCATAGTCCCCCCCTGATGGTCTGTCACCGCCATAGTCCCCCCCTTATGGTCTGTCACCGCCATAGTCCTCCCCTGATGGTCTGTCACCGCCATAGTCCCCCCCTGATGGTCTGTCACCGCTATAGTCCCCCCCTGATTGTCTGTCACCTCCATAGTCCCCCCTGATGGTCTGTCACCGCCATAGTCCCCCCCCTGATGGTCTGTCACCGCCATAGTCCCCCCTGATGGTCTGTTACCTCCATAGTCCCCCCCTGATGGTCTGTCACCTCCATAGTCCCCCCTGATTGTCTGTCACCTCCATAGTCCCCCCCCTGATGGTCTGTCACCGCCATAGTCCCCCCCCTGATGGTCTGTCACCGCCATAGTCCCCCCCTGATGGTCTGTCACCGCCATAGTCCCCCCCCTGATGGTCTGTCACCGCCATAGTCCCCCCCTTGATGGTCTGTCACCGCCATAGTCCCCCCCTGATGGTCTGTCACCGCCATAGTCCCCCCCTGATGGTCTGTCACCGCCATAGTCCCCCCTGATGGTCTGTCACCGCCATAGTCCCCCCTGATGGTCTGTTACCTCCATAGTCCCCCCCTGATGGTCTGTCACCTCCATAGTCCCCCCCCCCTGATGGTCTGTCACCGCCATAGTCCCCCCCTGATGGTCTGTCACCGCCATAGTCCCCCCCTGATGGTCTGTCACCGCCATAGTCCCCCCCTGATGGTCTGTCACCGCCATAGTCCCCCCCCCTGATGGTCTGTCACCTCCATAGTCCCCCCCCTGATGGTCTGTCACCTCCATAGTCCCCCCCCCCCCTGATGGTCTGTCACCGCCATAGTCCCCCCCTGATGGTCTGTTACCTCCATAGTCCCCCCCTGATGGTCTGTCACCTCCATAGTCCCCCCCCCTGATGGTCTGTCACCGCCATAGTCTCCCCCTGATGGTCTGTCACCGCCATAGTCTCCCCCTGATGGTCTGTCACCGCCATAGTCTCCCCCTGATGATCTGTCACCGCCATAGTCCCCCCTTGATGGTCTGTCACCGCCATAGTCTCCCCCTGATGGTCTGTCACCGCCATAGTCTCCCCCTGATGGTCTGTCACCGCCATAGTCTCCCCCTGATGGTCTGTCACCGCCATAGTCTCCCCCTGATGGTCTGTCACCGCCATAGTCCCCCCTGATGGTCTGTCACCGCCATAGTCCCCCCCCTGATGGTCAGTCACCGCCATAGTCCCCCCCTGATGGTCTGTCACCTCCATAGTCTTCCCCTGATGGTCTGTCACCGCCATAGTCTTCCCCCTGATGGTCTGTCACCGCCATAGTCTTCCCCTGATGGTCTGTCACCGCTATAGTCCCCCCCTGATGGTCTGTCGCCGCTGTAGTCCTCCCCCCGTGATGGTCTGTCGCCGCCATAGTCCCCCCCCTGATGGTCTGTCAACGCCATAGTCCCCCCCTGATGGTCTGTCACCGCTATAGTCCCCCCTGATGGTCTGTCACCGCTATAGTCCCCCCCTGATGGTCTGTCACCGCCATAGTCCCCCCCTGATGGTCTGTCACCGCCATAGTCCCCCCCTGATGGTCTGTCACCGCCATAGTCCCCCCCTGATGGTCTGTCACCGCCATAGTCCCCCCCTGATGGTCTGTCACCGCCATAGTCCCCCCCCTGATGGTCTGTCACCGCCATAGTCCCCCCCTGATGGTCTGTCACCGCCATAGTCCCCCCCTGATGGTCTGTCACCGCCATAGTCCCCCCCTGATGGTCTGTCACCGCCATAGTCCCCCCCTGATGGTCTGTCACCGCCATAGTCCCCCCCTGATGGTCTGTCACCGCCATAGTCCCCCCCTGATGGTCTGTCACCGCCATAGTCCCCCCCCTGATGGTCTGTCACCGCCATAGTCCCCTCCCCCTGATGGTCTGTCACCGCCATAGTCCCCCCCCCTTGCCCCTTGATGGTCTGTCACCGCCATATTCCACCCCCCTGATTGTCTGTCACCTCCATAGTCCCCCCCTGATGGTCTGTCACCTCCATAGTCCCCCCCTGATGGTCTGTCACCTCCATAGTCCCCCCCCCCTGATGGTCTGTCACCGCCATAGTCCCCCCCCCTGATGGTCTGTCACCGCCATAGTCCCCCCCCTGATGGTCTGTCACCGCCATAGTCCCCCCCCCCTGAATGTCTGTCACCTCCATAGTCCCCCCCTGATGGTCTGTCACCTCCATAGTCCCCCCTGATGGTCTGTCACCTCCATAGTCCCCCCCCCCTGATGGTCTGTCACCTCCATAGTCCCCCCCTGATGGTCTGTCACCTCCATAGTCCCCCCTTGATGGTCTCTCACCTCCATAGTCCCCCCTGATGGTCTGTCACCTCCATAGTCCCCCCTGATGGTCTGTCACCTCTATAGTCCCTCCCCTGATGGTCTGTCACCTCCATAGTCCCCCCCATGATGGTCTGTCACCTCCATAGTCCCCCCCCCATGATGGTCTGTCACCTCCATAGTCCCCCTGATGGTCTGTCACCTCTATAGCCCCCCCTGATGGTCTGTCACCTCCATAGTCCCCCCCCCCCTGATGGTCTTTCACCTCCATAGTCCCCCCCTGATGGTCTGTCACCTCCATAGTCCCACCCCCTGATGGTCTGTCACTGCCATAGTCCTCCCCCCTGATGGTCTGTCACCGCCATAGTCCCCCCTTTGATGGTCTGTCACCTCCATAGTCCCCCCTTGATGGTCTGTCACCGCCATAGTCCCCCCCCTGATGGTCTGTCACCGCCATAGTCCCCCCTGATGGTCTGTCACCGCCATAGTCCCCCCCTGATGGTCTGTCACCGCCATAGTCCCCCCCCCTGATGGTCTGTCACTGCCATAGTCCCCCCTGATGGTCTGTCACTGCCATAGTCCCCCCTGATGGTCTGTCACCGCAATAGTCCCCCCCCTGATGGTCTGTCACCGCTATAGTCCCCCCTGATGGTCTGTCACCTCCATAGTCCCCCTTCCTGATGGTCTGTCACCTCCATAGTCCCCCCTGATGGTCTGTCACCGCAATAGTCCCCCCCCTGATGGTCTGTCACCTCCATAGTCCCCCCCCTGATGGTCTGTCACCTCCATAGTCCCCCCCCCCTGATGGTCTGTCACCTCCATAGTCCCCCCTGATGGTCTGTCACCTCCATAGTCCCCCCCCTGATTGTCTGTCACCTCCATAGTACCCCCTGATGGTCTGTCACCGCCATAGTCACCCCCCTGATGGTCTGTCACCGCCATAGTCCCCCCTGATGGTCTGTTACCTCCATAGTCCCCCCCTGATGGTCTGTCACCTCCATAGTCCCCCCTGATGGTCTGTCACCTCCATAGTCCCCCCTGATGGTCTGTCACCTCCATAGTCCCCCCTGATGGTCTGTCACCTCCATAGTCCCCCCCCTGATGGTCTGTCACCTCCATAGTCCCCCCCCTGATGGTCTGTCACCTCCATAGTCCCCCCCCTGATGGTCTGTCACCTCCATAGTCCCCCCCTGATGGTCTGTCACCTCCATAGTCCCCCCTGATGGTCTGTCACCTCCATAGTCCCCCCTGATGGTCTGTCACCTCTATAGTCCCCCCTGATGGTCTGTCACCTCCATAGTCCTTCCCCTGATGGTCTGTCACCTCCTTAGTCCCCCCCCATGATGGTCTGTCACCTCCTTAGTCCCCCCCCATGATGGTCTGTCACCTCCATAGTCCCCCCTGATGGTCTGTCACCTCCATAGTCCCCCCTGATGGTCTGTCACCTCTATAGTCCCCCCTGATGGTCTGTCACCTCCATAGTCCTTCCCCTGATGGTCTGTCACCTCCTTAGTCCCCCCCCCATGATGGTCTGTCACCTCCATAGTTCCCTCTGATGGTCTGTCACCTCCATAGTCCCCCCTGATGGTCTGTCACCTCTATAGTCCCCCCTGATGGTCTGTCACCTCCATAGTCCTTCCCCTGATGGTCTGTCACCTCCTTAGTCCCCCCCCATGATGGTCTGTCACCTCCATAGTCCCCCCTGATGGTCTGTCACCTCTATAGCCCCCCCTGATGGTCTGTCACCGCCATAGTCCCCCCTGATGGTCTGTCACCGCCATAGTCCCCCCTGATGGTCTGTCACCGCCATAGTCCCCCCTGATGGTCTGTCACCTCCATAGTCCCCCCTGATGGTCTGTCACCTCCATAGTCCCCTCTGATGGTCTGTCACCTCCATAGTCCCCCCCCTGATGGTCTGTCACCGCCATAGTCCCCCCCCTGATGGTCTGTCACCGCCATAGTCCCCCCCCTGATGGTCTGTCACCGCCATAGTCCCCCCCCTGATGGTCTGTCACCGCCATAGTCCCCCCTGATGGTCTGTCACCGCCATAGTCCCCCCTGATGGTCTGTCACCGCCATAGTCCCCCCTGATGGTCTGTCACCGCCATAGTCCCCCCTGATGGTCTGTCACCGCCATATTTCCCCCCCTGATGGTCTGTCACCGCCATAGTCCCCCCTGATGGTCTGTCACCGTCATAGTCCCCCCTGATGGTCTGTCACCGCCATAGTCCCCCCTGATGGTCTGTCACCGCCATAGTCCCCCCTGATGGTCTGTCACCGCCATAGTCCCCCCTGATGGTCTGTCACCGCCATAGTCCCCCCTGATGGTCTGTCACCGCCATAGTCCCCCCCCCTGATGGTCTGTCACCGCCATAGTCCCCCCCCTGATGGTCTGTCACCGCCATAGTCCTCCCCCCTGATGGTCTGTCACCGCCATAGTCCCCCCGCCTGATGGTCTGTCACCGCCATAGTCCTCCCCCCTGATGGTCTGTCACCGCCATAGTCCTCCCCCCTGATGGTCTGTCACCGCCATAGTCCTCCCCCCTGATGGTCTGTCACCGCCATAGTTCCCCCTGATGGTCTGTCACCTCCATAGTCCCCCCTGATGGTCTGTCACCGCCATAGTCCCCCCCCTGATGGTCTGTCACCGCCATAGTCCTCCCCCCTGATGGTCTGTCACCGCCATAGTTCCCCCCGATGGTCTGTCACCTCCATAGTCCCCCCTGATGGTCTGTCACCGCCATAGTCCCCCCCTGATGGTCTGTCACCGCCATAGTCCTCCCCCCTGATGGTCTGTCACCGCCATAGTCCCCCCTGATGGTCTGTCACCTCCATAGTCCCCCCTGATGGTCTGTCACCTCCATAGTCCCCCCTGATGGTCTGTCACCGCCATAGTCCTCCCCCCTGATGGTCTGTCGCCGCCATAGTCCTCCCCCCTGATGGTCTGTCGCCGCCATAGTCCTCCCCCCTGATGGTCTGTCACCGCCATAGTCCTCCCCCCTGATGGTCTGTCACCGCCATAGTCCTCCCCCCTGATGGTCTGTCACCGCCATAGTCCTCCCCCCTGATGGTCTGTCACCGCCATAGTCCTCCCCCCTGATGGTCTGTCACCGCCATAGTCCTCCCCCCTGATGGTCTGTCACCGCCATAGTTCCCCCTGATGGTCTGTCACCTCCATAGTCCCCCCTGATGGTCTGTCACCGCCATAGTCCCCCCCTGATGGTCTGTCACCGCCATAGTCCTCCCCCCTGATGGTCTGTCACCGCCATAGTTCCCCCTGATGGTCTGTCACCTCCATAGTCCCCCCTGATGGTCTGTCACCGCCATAGTCCCCCCTGATGGTCTGTCACCGTCATATGGCTCTCATTCTCACGATAGAGCTTGGCTGTTATAGGAAACATAACCCTGGAAACACAAACCGAAACTGTCTCTATTTTCCGCTTGTTACAACTTGTAATAAAGTTGTTACATCTTGGCTTAACGTGTTTATGACGTATTAGAACGTCTGTCCAATGACATATTTATGACGTATTAGAACGTCTGTATTAGAAGTTGTAACAACGTATTAGAACGTTGTTACAACTTGCTATATTGGTTGTTATAACTGGTTAGGTGTTAAAACTTGTTCGAACGTTGTACCAACGCCGTAGTTTCGGTTTCTGTTTGGCGGGAAACCACTAATCGTTAACAAATGAATTACGTATACAATATATAAACCGATATGATACAGGGTTTTTAAACAGTAACTGGTTTTTTTTATCTAATACCCCTAGTTTATCAAGATATTAAAACATTTAAGAAGTTTTATATTCGTTTGCTTAAATGTTATGTAATTTATGCGACAAAGTATATTTTGAACGGTAGATAGGTACAGATCCCTTGTGTCTGAAGACGGTATAATGACTAAACTGTAAGCGATAAGGACGTTTGTTCAAAAACTGGAAGTTTTTAATGGATCAGGACCCCGGCGCTGTCGGACTTGTTGGCTATACAAGTACTTGGCTATGCAAGGACCTGGTTGTACAAGGCTGGCAGTATACCCCTATATCTGTATATAGGGGCAGTATACCCCTATATCTAAAATGTGGTACCACATGTGTGGGGATCGTTTGTTATTGACTTTCGAAATGTACCATTTACAGTGCAAAATTTTAGTCATTCATTATTTTTTTTTTTTTTTTTTTTTGTAAATACTAAAATATTCAGATTTTGTTCACTTAATATAATTATCACTTTCTTCTAACGCGGAGACAAAAATGGGACAACTATTTTTAGCTTGAATGTGAGCGCGCGACATATTTTTATGTCTGACGAACAAATAGTTCTATAATATTCTATTCTTATCCGAGCGACTTGGGGATAGTATGAAGATGTTTGCCATGAAATTTACGTTTTCTTTAATTGCCACATAGCCTATTTGGGAGAACGGAATTGTCTTGTATCCTCGTGGTAAAACTATTGTATTGTTGACACAAGTGTAATCGACTAAGTTTCTTTATTTGGTGCCGGTCTAACGCATCGTTGCGTGACATTTTATACATATGTTCTTCTAGAACATTCTATTGCGAACACATTGGTACAAAAATTAAATATGTACATCGAAAATTAAGGTCAGGACAGTGAAAAGAGTATACACTTTTCAGTGTTGCCGCTCGATCGCCCGAAACGCCTAGAGCACTTTGCGCTAATTTTTTTTCCGTTGCTGGGAGTAGCAAAGTGTTGAGAGAATCGGAGGGCTCTACAATATCACCCGTTTTCTAACGCGACGAGGAAGTTGATGTCCGTTTATCATAGAAAACAGCTATTTCACCGATAACTAATATAATTGCTAAAATTTACAGTTGAGAAATTTCAGCTCGTTCTCGCGAGCGTTCGTACCTACAAGACACTGTTGCAGTAAAGTGCCCTAAATTACCCAACCACAGGACCCACGAACAGAAAGAGACATAATATCAATTTCGCAAGCCGTTACCATTTTCTTACACAGCCGTTTTTGGCTTTGGGTAAAAAAATGACAATGTAATGATTTATAACAAGAATAGGTTGGTAATTATGGTGGTACTACGCACATGGTTAATCATAGACCCTAAAGAGTTAATTGTAACGTTATTACCTTTCAGCTGCAGGCATAATATATAGTTTATAAGTAAATCCTGTGACAGAGTACTCGATTAAAACGCCACCCATTTCTTTATCGTCATATTAGTTACGTGAATAGTCTCATTTTTCTACGACCCTGAGCTTTCCATAATCTTTTAATAATAATAATTGTGTCGGGGACAGGCAGCCAGTTTATGTATACATGTTAGGCTTCTTTAGTTCTTCATCCCAGCCCCCAAGGTCAAATTACTGACCGGATCCCAGGATTTTTATTTTTATTTTGGCCCGAGGGGCGAGTTGAGTTTATTGGGCAGCGTCACTCATCCTGTGAGTGGACACACCGCCATAGTGACAGTATTGGGAAGCGCCACTCATCCTGTGAGTGGACACACCGCCATAGTGACAGTATTGGGCAGCGTCACTCATCCTGTGAGTGGACACACCGCCATAGTGACAGTATTGGGCAGCGAAACTCATCCTGTGAGTGGACACACCGCCATAGTGACAGTATTCGGCAGCACCACTCATCCTGTGAGTGGACACACCGCAATAGTGACAGTATTGGGCAGTGCCACTCATCCTGTGAGTGGACACACCGCAATAGTGACAGTATTGGGCAGTGCCACTCATCCTGTGAGTGGACACACCGCCATAGTGACAGTATTGGGCAGCGCCACTCACCCTGTGAGTGGACACACCGCCATAGTGACAGTATTGGGCAGCGCCACTCA
>NC_091211.1:28976802-29014302 GCF_040958095.1 Procambarus clarkii | reverse complement strand
CGGGGACAGGAAGCCTGTTAGGCTTATCGAGGTTTCCCTAGGCTAAGCCAACCAACAACTGACCTCAATGATGCAACCCACAACAGTTGCCTAACTCCCGGGTACATATTTACGGCTATGTGAATAGTGGTATCAAGTGATTGAAGAACTGAATAGTGGTATCAAGTAGAATGTAGACAATGAGACTGTTAATGTTGTATCCTGTGTATTAACACAATCACCATCTTTCTCCCCTTATCAATTTGACTTTTGCAAGTGTCGCAGCACGACTGATATCTTGGGTAACTTGGAGGTCTATATCCGTACTGCCTTTGCTGCGAAGACCTCCGTTGTTGTTGTCCTTTTTGATCTAAGAAAGGCGTATGACATCACCTGGAGATGTCATATTCTGTCTCAACTCCGTTCTTTTGGCCTTCTTCTCCCCCTCTCTTCCTACAAAGCTTTCTCTCTCGTCGTTCCTTTAGAGTGAAGCTTGGTGCCATTCTCTCTTTTCGGGAATACGAAGGTGTACCCCAAGGTAGTGTGCTAAGCACTACTCTCTGGATGCCCTCAATGGTCTTCTTTCCTCCCCTCTTGCATTTTCTCAGCGCTCTACGTCGACGATCTTACTCTCGTTGTCGAGGTGATGACTCGCCTTTCCTCAACGGCGGCTTCAACTTGTGATTAATGCCGTGTCGTCCTGGGCCACCAATCATGGCTTAAATGTGTCTACAACTAAGACTTGTGCTGTGACTTTTACTTCGAAGCAGGTCGTTCTTCGCCCCCCTTTGTCACTATGGTAGTCCTCTACTGTATAAAAGATTCTGGTAAACCTTTCGGGTTAATCTTTGACACTCGTTCGTCTTTGTCGCCCCATATCTCTTACCTCAGAGTTGAATGCTCTAAGACCCTTAACCTACTTTAATGTTTTGTCGCATACTTCTTGGGGAGCGGATAGGCGCACACTCCTCTCTTTACATTCCTCTCTCGTCCTGTCTAAACTAGTTTATGGTTGTCTGCCTCTCCTCCTACTCTTCGCCGTCTTGATGTTCTGCACCATACTGGGCTACGCCTCAGCTCTGGTGCCTTTCGTTCGACACCTACCCAGAACCTGTATGTTGAAACTGGCGTCCTGTCTCTACAGGATCGCCGTAATCGGTACTGTCTTCGCTACTTTGCGCGGTTCTTACTACACCCTCACTCTCACTTGCCGCGCTTTGATCGTTGCCCCTCCTGTGGGCCCTGTTCCTTTTCACCACCTACCTCTTTCTGTACGGTTATCTCGCTTGCAAGACCCTTGGTTCATATTACCAATATTTCTCCTAGTGTCATTCCATCCTTGCCCCTATGGAAGGTCCCACTCCCAAAGTTTTGCAACACCTTGACCCAGATGGCTAAGCCTTTTTCCCCTCCTACATTTCTGAAACGCCTTTTCCGTGCAAACTTTTCTTCACATTCCCGCTCCGTTGCCATCTTCACAGATGAGTCTAAGTCTGCCGACGGTGTAAGCTACTCTGTTGTATTTCCTGACCACATACATACGTCGCCTGCCTTCGGAGACTAGCGTCTTCATAGCAGAACTTTATGTAAATTTGTATGCTCTTTGTCAACTGTTTTCTCGCTGTCAATCTTATTTCGTTGTTGTAGTTGACTCTCGCAGTGCCCTTTTGGTTCTGGAGTCCGTTAGCCTATCGTCCATTCTGTGGTTGTCGAAATTCAACATTGGCCGTTTCTTAGCTCAAGCATATTTAAGAAAGTAGTTTTTGGCTGGGTTCCCATCCATATTTGTGTCCTTAAATAAGCGTGCGGACACTGCGGCTAAGGAGGTTATCCGCACAGTCATCCGTATTTTATAGATATAGAAGATAGACAATGATTAAATCAAGTAATAAAAACTTGACCAGCGGACGAAGACAAAGATGGGGTACATACATACAGCCCGCCGCCTGCAAAGAATCCGAGCCCTGGCGAAATCGTCATTTTTCACAAAACTCAAAATCAAAACCAGCCATAGAATCGTTTTGAAAATGGTACCATTGTGTTTACAACAGCAATTTACCCTTCTTTCTATAAAGTCTTTCTTTGCTAATTTTAAATAGTAACGCCTATACAGCCATATTTACTGAGATACAGCCACCTCAAATATCAAACCTATCATCGTGTTTTCTCAACAAATTACTAAGGAAAATGAGTTTTAAAAAATGTAATAATAATCAAAATGAGCTAAATAATAAATGGATAATCAAAATAACATTATATCAATATTCCTTATGTATTTAGAGACTACTATGCATGGTGCGTATATGGGCATATGTATGCTACTTATAAAGGCATTTGTATGGTACCTATATTGGCATATGAATGGTACTTATATGGGCATTTATGGTACTTATAAGGGCATATGTATGGTAGTTATAAGGGTATATGTATGATACTTATAAGAACATATGTATTGTTCTTATAAGGGCATAAGTATGGTACCTTTTTGGGCATATGTATGTTACTTATAAGAGCTTTTGTATCTTACTGTACTGTTTAACTTTTACTAAGTTAAGCTTACTGTTCTCTAAGTTAAGGCTTGATAAGGACAATTGGGTAATTATGATTCAATCAGTGCTGACTGGCAAAGGCCAAACTGCGTACTCAATACCTTCAGTGACTCGAGTGACTATGACGCTGTCAAAAAGTTGATTATAACTTAAGAGTTGTTTCCTGAGGCTTATCGGCAGACGTAAGTGTCCGCATTTCGAGACCAAAAGCCAAAAGAGGCATTTCGTGACCTTAAGACGACCGACAACCACAGAGCAAACTTTTAAGAAGTTACATAAGAAATAATGAAGATTCGTGTTAGAATCATTAATCTTACCCTATCGGTCATATTCAACAACGTATGTTTACAAGAAAGATTTGTTACCAATATATATATATATATATATATATATATATATATATATATATATATATATATATATATATATATATATATATATATATATATATATATATATATATATATATATATATGAGATATATAGATATATCTATATCTATATAATCGCCCACCAAATAGAGGAATCTCAATTCAACTAATCTCCAGTTGGAGAACACTTTTCATGCCAGATTTACTTGCCTGATTCGACGAGCAAGAGTTCGCTGAAACTGGGGATGTGGGGGATTTTATCAATTTGTTAGGACTGAGTTCATAGTGAGGCAACATTATATGAAATAGTTAGACCTTGGAAAAGCCACCGAGCATATTTAAAACCAATTTTTTTTTTCTCCCAAGTTGCAGAGGTTTTGGTTCAGTAAAATTTGGACCTTTTTTTCCTTTGAAAAATCGATTTTGAGGCTAAGGTATGGGAGGTATGGTGACTCATTGTGGCTCCAGTCGCATTTTTTTAATGATTTTCGTAGATGGACGCAACAATAGAAAGGTTAGGGGGCCTTGAGAAAGCCATTCAGCACATTTAAAACCTATTATATTTTTCATTTTGAGATTTCCAGGTTTTCATTCACAAATATGGACCTGTTTCCCTCTGAAAATAAGCTTTTGAGGCCAGAGTGTGGGGAAATATACCAATGTGATTAAATACGTTAGGAGATAGGTTCTCTTTGTAGGTGTCCTTCATATGACTGGTTTAAATTACAATTTTGCCCAAAGAAATCGGCTATAGAGCGTGTGAAATATTAGGGTATGAATGTAAATACCCTATACACAGTAGAGAGTATTACGGTATGAATATACTTTGTTAATGTGGCTTTTTCGGAAAGCCACATTATAAAGTACTTGTGTATTCGGCGCACCAAAATTACGATACTAATTGTGATTTAATCTTGTAACGTGTTGAACTGTTGCAGAAGAGAACGAGGCCGGCCGCCTGTTGTAGCAGTTTGGCCCAGAACTGCACGTTTGGTGGCGGGAAATGAGCCAATCAGAGTCGCCGACCTAGAAACCAAGCGCACGGATCAATTTGGGTAGTCAGTACTCCACTCGGTCCAGTGGCAGAAGCATAAAGCACTAGGCTTGTGGTCCATTGATACAAAAGGCCGAAAACGTGCTCCACCCCGGCAAGCAGTGTGTTGGCTCGGCGTTTGAGGGAGGTATGTGGCATTTTTCTACCTTGGTATAGTACAGAAATGTAAAGTGATTTAAGTCCTTATTCAACCCGTCCTCGACTCAAGTCTACTACATCCAGCGGTTGACCCCCACAGACGCATTCATTAATTTTAACATGCTGTTCATTCAAAACAGGAACTTTATCAAATATAAATTATTATAATAGCATATTGTGCATATATAGGCATAGGTTAGGTGTTTAGGTTCTGTTGGCGATTATTTGTATTTGTAGTACGTGGGTGAAGCATTTATAACGTTGTGATTCGACCAAAATTAGTCAGTGAAGCACTTGTTCCGGATATGTTCCAACGAAATCAGTTGAGTCGTGTAAACCGATTTTCTTTCATAAACAGATTTGGTGGGTGCATGGAATCACTTTTGGGTCTTCGTTTGGAAGACGGGCTGCTTTATTGGGACTGACTGGTGACTGCAGTGGATTGACATGTATGTATATTGTACATAAAACTGAAAATATTTATTTACATTTTAGAGAATACAGACGAGATATTGTCTTCATTTTTACCCCAAGACTTGCAGATCTTGATAGTCGTGGCCCAGCCTGAATGTGTGGGGCACATGACGGAAGATGATTAGCAGTCTCCGTGGTGTAGTGGTAAGACACTCGTCTGGCGTTCCGCGAGCGCTATGTCATGGGTTCGTATCCTGGCCGGGGAGGATTTACTGGGCGCAATTCCTTAACTGTAGCCTCTGTTTAACGCAACAGTAAAATGTGTACTTGGATGAAAAAACGATTCTTCGCGGCAGGGGATCGTATTCCAGGGACCTGCCCGAAACGCTACGCGTACTAGTGGCTGTACAAGAATGTAACAACTCTTGTATATATCTCAAAAAAAAAAAAAAAAAAAAAAAAAAGGGGGCCTGGCTTGGGGAAGGGGGGGGGGTGGGAACTGTTCCTGACCAGTACATGAGACATAAGAGAACTCGGTAGGGTTTCAGCGCTATTCCTTCCAGTACCCATGTTGGGGCTGCGCCACAGCAGGGTGGTTATATCCCAAGTCTCCAATCACATTTTTAAAGATTTTCGTAAAAAGAACACAACATTAAGAGTTGAAGCCTTGAGACAGCCACTGAGCACATTTAAAACCAAATTCTATGGTTCCTTTTAATTTTAAGATTGCCGGTTTTCGTTCACAAATATGTGCCTCGTGGAGGCGGCATCTATTGCAACGAGCCCTTCATATTGCAGCGAATTTAGATTGGGCCCATATTGTTCATTTAATTCGGGTTGCACTGTACAAGTCTGTGGACCACTTCAAACAGCCTTTTAGGTCAAAGTATAAGACGATCCTCCCTCAGGCTGGTGTTTAAGAGTAGAAAAGATCTGGAAATTTACCTGTAATCGGTTACAAGTACTGTACATAGGTATGAGAGATTTTCCCACATATAACTCCAAACAAACAATGCACACACAGGGCATCAACCAGGTTTAACCCTGTAATTCAAAGTATATTGGAAAAAAAGGCCTTTCATACAAGACCAGAGTGAATTTGAAAGTCAAGGCCTTTAGCCTAGAGCTCACATCCGCAGGTACTGCCTCTGCTAGTTCAGCATCAGACTAGAGCCAGGAATCTGAACCTAGGCTACTCTTAGCATGGTAACAGCCATCCCCAAAGACACAATAGTCACGCTGCACATGTAGTACCCACCAAAGGCAGTGAGTAGTGTGCTGCAGTGATTGATGTACAGTGCAATTAAAATAGGATGTGAGCCACAGTGACAGTTTTCTATCTTTAACAGTGGGGCGACTGATAGATGAAAGGATGAGCGGTCAATGTTGACGAGGAAGGTATGATACGAGCGGACCTGCAGATTAATTCAACAGAGAAGAATTAAATGCCAGTCAAAGCATAGATATCCAATGGACTTGGTAAGTATGGTCCTACTTTTTCATCAGAGGGAGCAAACACATTGGAGAAAGCCAACTGATTGAAGACAAAGTTCTCAATCGGGGTATTTTCCCTGTAGTATTGATAGTAAGCCTCATTTGTCTAGGAATTGCAAATTTACTTAATGCAATCACTAGTTTCGTTGCACGTGTGTTATTGTTTGAATTTTCCGTTTCTCAGGTTGGCCTTATGTGAGCCAGATTCTGGCTCTTGCAGTAGATTATGAATGAGTCTTAAGAGGCCTGGTGCATTGCGGTAAGTTTGTGAATAGATGTGAATAGCTGTGTAACCATTTAAGGTGTGTACTGTTGTTGGTTAAAGGGTTCATTTAGTCGTATTTCAGTTACGTTGATAGAGGAAAGCTTTTCATCTTTTGCTTCTAGTAATGCATATATATTGGAAATAATTTACACATTTAGCACTTTCATACTAAATATTAAATTGCTATGAAGTTTTTCTGCTTAAAATAATAGAATTAAAATTAAATACTCGGCAGTATACCTTGAGGGCTGACGCAATTCTCTGCTGGGTCAGGTCAGCTCCCCGATGTTCTATTATGTCTCGTTATTAAACTAAAAGGAGGAGATAAAATCTAATACTGTATAGATACATAGTTAATAATATTAACTTAATTAGAATTTAGCGACCACTTCTAAATTATTAACCCTCGCACTGACTAAGAGTTCGGAAAGTGGGAGGGGGGGAGGGTTTGGATATTTCCATATCCATTATGGGTATCAACACGGCCCACGTTGGTGACATAACATTTTGACGTTGTCAAAATCCTTGCATTAGTTGCCTGAAGGTCCAATAGCCTCGTTTGAGGTAACTACACTGTCTCATTTAATATCATTAAGGCAATTTCTTGTGTATACAAGGTATTTGGAGTGATCGTGGTCACCTGTAGGACATCACCATAATCAAGTGAAAATAATTACTTCAAATTGAAGTTAAAAAGTGATGAAACACGGATTCTTTAATTACATAAATTGTGAATTTTCCCACTCTAATAATTCGATTGTCGGCAGGAAAGGAAACATCAACATTGGCGGCCTCTTGTCAGACTCGTATATTCCCCATGAAGCTCTTTCTCATCCATGGACGATGTTAGTTGAAGCTTACTCTGGTCTATGGACTTTCTTAGGTAAGAATTTTGTTTATTGCTAACTCTAATTCTCAGTGCAGTAAATAAAATAAATTCATTAATCTGAAATGAACCTTGAGTAACAGAACTAATGCTTTAAATCAAATAATAAATACGGCACCATCTGAATTCAAATAATTAATAAGTAACGCCCCACTGTGGTAACTGTGTAGAGTAACCTTTTTTTGTACAGTCCGCTAGAAATTAACATTAAATAGTTAAGTTATCCACATCCTAGCATATAAAGCGCCTCATAAAGATGACCAATAGTGGGTCAGGTTACAGTCAGAAGAGTTCCACATTACTTTAATTGATTTTTCTAAATAACAGATTTTTACTGGTTATTTTGTAGGAGTTAGGGTAAGAAAACGGGTAGTTTACAAATGGTTCAAAGATGATAAATATATTCATATTTAAATGTTAAGACCAAATTCGTTTTATTTCTTTTATAGTAATTTGCTATTCAAACCTTTATTTTGAATGCATTACTTTTGTATGAATGTCGAATTGGAAAGTTACAAAAAACTAGAATTTATGTTTTTCCAATATAAAGAGCTGTTTTGGGGAGATGTATATAATGTTTTGTACTATTATACCCCCCCCCCCTTCCTATCTGGCTCGTTGTCGCCGTGAGAAGGCTTGGGGGGCGGCTGCCAGAGTGTGATGCTTCACGAGTCAAGTCCTCTGTCCTTTTGATGCCATATACTTCTGCTGCTGCCTTCACCAATTGTGCCAGAAATCTTTTCCTTTTCCTAATTTAATTTTCCTCCTTCCCCCCCCCCTCTTCTTTCTAATTGTCATTTCCTGCCGACCTTTTGCCAGTTTTGATTATCCTACCAGGTTTCTTCTGTTTGGATGCCCGAGTGTTTGGGGAGGCATAATCTCTTGCCCCTAGAACCCAACGTCTCAAGTGAGGGGACCCTTTTATTGTCAATCCTCATTTCGTTGCTGAACCCGATTTTGACGGACTGATGGTTCTTAAGGTGGCGTTTGTGGGGCGTATTCTCACGACGCATCCCTAGAGGGCCCCGGCATGATCGGCAACATGTCTCTTGTTGGGTGTCCTGCCTCTAATTGTGGCTCTATGGTGGGTACGGGTGCACATTCGTGAATGAAAGTATAACCTCTCGTTTTCATTTTGCTGAATAGTGTTCCTCTGACTACTTAGGCTCGTGGGGTAGACGACCAAGCCTCCGAGTCGGACTGTGTTGGAAGACCGGGCTCTGTAGCCCTCCCCTCCCAGCTACATTGGGTTCAGACCTAGCTCCTCCTTTGACCCTCCTGACTACTCTCCTCCTCTCCCCTCCCTCCTCTGTGGTTGGGTCGAGCCATACGCCCCCAACGGTGACAACCTGGCATGGTTGTCTCTCCTTGTGCCTAGTACACCTTTTTAACGATCCCTTCCCATACTAATAAGTACCAAGCCTTGTTTGGTCCTGCTTCATGGGCTAAATACTTAGAACTCCTCTCTCTGGATTCTACACCTGACGATTTCTCACTCCATAAACACCTTATCGATTCGTTGGATGCCTGTTACTTTTAATTCCACCCGTTTAGCTACACATGTCGTCGCTGCTTCACCGGATGCAGCTACCTGCTTAGCCGTATTGTCTTGCATTGGGGAGACCCCTGTTCGGATCTCCAAAAACGCTTGATTAAATGTCATTGTTGGCACTGTTCTCCTCCCGCACCATGTTGCAACTGGTGTTAGGGGCCTAAAAGGCTGCCATGAAGATATTAAACATATCCCCAAAGCCCAAGGCCATCCTGTCCTCCAGGTAGACACGTTCACTCGACCCCCTTGTGGTCGTCGCCGTCAGCCCCTTAGAGTTGTGAAAATCACATTTGATAGTAGGACCCTTCCGCCCTCTGTAATTCTTGCTGGTGCCAGATGCTTCGTTCAGGAGTACATTCCCTCTCCTAGATTTTGCAATAAATGCTGGAAGTTTGGGCATGGTGTTCTCAAATGCTCAAGTACTGTGTATCTGTCCCATCTGTGGGGCCGATGATCACTCTAAAAGTCCGAGTTCACTTCTCCCCAGGTTCGCTGTCTCAATTGCAGTGAGGCCCACCCTACCTTCTCTGCTCGTGTATACACTACAAACTTGAGGAAGCCGTCCTCAACTTGAAACACCGGGAGCGTCAGCCTTTTCCTGAAGCAAGATGCCAAGTTCACCATCTCGCCCCTTTTGCTATCATATCATACGCTCGTGTTGCGTTCTACCTCACCTCATCATTCCCACCATACTCGGTCTCTCAACAGTTTCCAGATCTTAGACCCGAACACGCCCACCACCACCTCCCCTGTTCCTTTACGTTCTGTCCCGAAGGGACCCCCTCCTGGTTCTCCATCTGAAGTTCCCCCCTTCCTACCCAGTCTGCCATGTCTCCTGTGTTTTCTTTCCCCAATCCTTCTTCCCATCTTTCCCTGTCTCTTGGCCCTCCACGCCGCCTGTTTGTCCAGGCTGATGTCCATCATCCTAACAGCAATCTTCATGTTCACTCCCGTTCATCATCTCTTGTTGAGACAATTGAGTCTGTCGCCCAGTACGTTGTTGCTTGAACACCTGTCTCTTTTGAGTCAGAAACGTAAGCCTGGCTCCTCTCCTTCCTCCTCCCCGGCAGGTACGAAGGCTTCGCTTTCTTCCTCACCCGCCACCTCTGACACACTCGCTGCGTCCCCCTTCCATTTCGGTGGTCGGGCCCCCTGTCCAAGCTATGGAGGTTTCTTTAGCCCCCGTTTCCTTTTTCGTTGCTGCCCTTGCTGAGGTGCGCTCCCGGTTTCTGCTCCCCCCCTCCTGCTGTCCTTGACCTCCCCTCTCTGTTCAACCCATTCTCGCACTTTCGTACAGTCAATATTGACTTGTTAAATAAGTCAATATTGACTGTACAAAAGTGCGAGAACGGATTGCTCTGTTGTCTCCTCCGGACCCTACCCATCCGCCTCTGGTCTGTCCACCTGCTCCCTTCACTCCATCCTTACTCAGTTTACCCATGCCTCCTAAGCCTGATTTTACTAACCCTGATCCTAAGATTATTGAATATACTGTTCTTCTTTACCTTTGTTTCTTTATTGTTCTCTGTTGTTGTCCTTTCTCTTTTTGATAATGTGTCTTCTTCAATGGAATATTAGTGAATTTTATGCCAACTTCCATGAACTCAAACTTCAGATTACACAGTTTTCACCACTTTGTGTTTGTCTCCAGGAACCAAAGCTTTTTGCTCGTCCTGGTCTCTTTCGGGGTTATTCCTCTTTTTTTTCCTACCCCCCCCCCCCCTCCCAGCTCATGCTGGGGCCCATAACTTCTCTTGATTCGTACTGTTATTCCCTTCGTCTCCCTACTGTTTCCATCTCCTATCCATTGTTCTGCTGCCCGTGTTTTTGTGAGTAAATAGTATACAGTCTGTTCCATTTACCTCCCCCCAAATGTCCCGCTTTCTCTAACTGATCATAAGCACCTCCTTGACTCCTTGCCAGTGCTCCTGTTGGGTGATTTCAACTGTCGACATACCCTCTGGGGTGATGTTCTAACAAACACCTGAGGCTGCCTTTTTGAACCGTTCTTCCTCTATTCTTCTGAATTCTGGTGAGTCCTCCCATGTGGACTCTCGAACTTGCACCCTTTCCTGTCTTGATCTTTCTCTCTGCTCGTCGTCCTTTTGCTTAGATCTCACGTGGAGGGTTCTTGATGACCTCCATAAGTGACCGTTTCCCCATCCTTATTTCCTTTTCTCTTTTCACCCTCCCCTCTCCTTCCCTAGGTGGCAGTTTGCCAAAGCTGATTGGAACCTATTCACTCTGTGCTACTCTCACTAACCTCTCCTCTCTGCCTCTTCCTCGCGCCCTCCTCCTTTTTCATGACACCATCTTAGATGCTGCCCTCTGCTCTATTCTTCACTCTACCTCCCGGGGCACGCGGAAGTGCATTCCCTGGTGGAATGCGGACTGTGTTCGGGCTGTCGCAGCGTGGAAGAAACACCGACGTCGACAGACGGCCTATTCTTTTATTTTGTTTCGGAAAGCAAGTGCGGTGGCCTGTAGGGACCATTCATACAGCTAAGCGTGGAAGTTGGAAATCTTACGTTTCCACCATTGTCAGATATTCCTCTACCACAAATCTGGAAGAAGATCGGCAAAATTGCGGGTAAGTTCGTTCCAGATATCTCGCCAGTTCTTCACCTCCGAGGTACTCTTGTGGCGGACCCAGTGCAGGTCGCAACCAAACTGGGTTCCCACTTTTCTTCTGTTAGTTCTGGTTCTCATCTTCCTCAATCCTTCCTTCGTAAGCCTGTTCTTGAATCTCATCCCCTAGATTTCCGCACTCGTCTCCGCCTTCCCTATAACGATTCCTTCTCTCTCTCAACTTCAGTCTGCCCTGTCCCTTTACGGTTTTATGGCAGCGGGCTCGGAAGACATTGAGATGCTTCGCTATCTCCCTCCTTGCACGTCTCGGTAGTTACCGAGTCTGTATAACCAGGCTGTATAACCAGGTCTGGGAGTCGTCGTCAGTCCCCGAGGACTAGCTCGATGCCGCTGTACTATCTATTCAGAAACCGGGGAGGTCTCGG
This sequence comes from Procambarus clarkii, assembly GCF_040958095.1. Taxonomy (NCBI): domain Eukaryota; kingdom Metazoa; phylum Arthropoda; class Malacostraca; order Decapoda; family Cambaridae; genus Procambarus; species Procambarus clarkii. Next base: position 29,002,586 of record NC_091211.1, on the reverse strand, counting down.
GACATCCTTAAGGACTTGGACTTGGTGAACTTGGAGGTCTATATTCGTACTGATTTTACTGCGAAGACCTCCGTTGTTGCTGTCCTTTATGACCTGGAAAAAATCTTATGACACAACCTGGAGATACCATATTCTGTCCCAACTTCGTTCTTTCGTTCTTTTGGCCTTCGTAGTAATCTTCCTCTTTTTCCAAAGCTTCCTCTCTCGTCATTCCTTTAACGAGGCTTGGTACCACTCTCTCTGCTTCTTTTCGGCAATACGGATGTGTACCCAAAGGTAGTGTTCTGATCACTACTCTTTTTCTGGTTGCCCTCAATAGTCTTCTTTCCTCCCTTCCTTCTGGCATTTTCTCCGCTCTTTATGTCGACTATCTTACTCTTTGCTGTCGTGGTGATGATTCTCCTCTCCTTCAACGGCAATTTCAACTTGCGATTGATGTCGTGTCGTCTTGGGCCACCAATCATGGCTTAAAGTTCTCTGCAATTAAGACTTGTGCTATGACTTAATCGAAAGCATGTCGTCCTTCGTCCTTCTTTGTCACTTCATGGTCATCCCCTTGTGTACAAAGATTCTGCGAAGCTTTAGGGGTTAATTTTTGACACTCGTTTGTCTTGGTCGCCCCATATCTCTTACCTCAGAATTGAATGCTCTAGGGCTCTTAACCTACTTAAAGTTTTGTCCCATACTTCTTGGGGAGCAGATAGGCGCACGCTCCTCTATTTGCACTCCTCTCTCGTCCTGTCTGAACTCGAATATGGTGCCCCTGTATACTCTTCTGCTTCTCCTTCTACTCTTCACCGTCTTGATCCTTTGCACCATACTGGGATGCGCCTCAGCTTTGGTGCCTTTCGTTCAACTCCTACCTTCAGCTTGTACGCTGACACTGGCTTCTTATCTCTCCAGGACCGCTGTGATCGCTACTGTCTTCGTTATCTTGCATGGTCCTTTCAGTATACTCACTCTCGCCTCTGTCGTGCTTTGATTTTTACCCATCCTGTAGTTCCTGTTCCTCTTCACCACCTTCCTCTTTCTGTCCGTTTGTCTCGCTTACAAGATTCTCTTTTGATTCGTATTACCAATGTTTCTCCTCATATTGTCCCGTCCATGCGCCTGTGGAGGGTCCCCCTTTCCAAATTTTGTACTTCCCTGACCCTCATCACTAAAGCTTTTACCCCTCCTACAGTTCTGAAACGCCTTTTCCTTAAGCACTTTTCTTCACACTCACTCCGTTTCCATCTTCACCGATGGCTCTAAGTCTCTTGACGGTGTAGGCTGCTACTGTTTTTCCTGACCACTCTTATGTGTGTCGCCTTCCTCCGGAGGCTAGCATCTTCACAGCAGAACTTTATGCTATTCTCTATGCTCTTAGTCTCCTGCTTTCTCCTTGTCAATCCTCCTTTGTGGTGGTAGTTGACTCTCGTAGTGCCCTCGTGGCTTTGGGGTCACTTTAATCCGGTCCATGCAGTGGTCATAGATTCAACATTGGCTGTTTATTCTCAGTAAATTTAAGTCGGTAGAGTTTTGCTGGGTTCCCAGCCATGTTGTTGTTTCATTAAATGAGCGTGCATGCTGCCACTATGGAAGCTATCCGCACTTGTCCCATCTCCCGTAAAGGTATTCCTTATTCCAGCTTTTACCCAGTCATTCATTCCACCATCCTTGCCTGTTGGCAGGGTTGTTGGTCTTCTGTTACTGGTAACAAACTGCGTACTCTTAGTCATGTCTCTGTGGCCTTCCTCCTACTACCGTAACCGGCAGTGGGAAACGGCTCTGGCTAGGTTACGTATTGGCCATACAAGTTTAACTCACGGTCACTTAATGGAGCACCGCCCTGCTCTTTATTGTCCATATTGCATTGTTCCTCTTACGGTCGTTGCACATTCTTGTTGAATGTCCTGACTTCCAGGACGAGCGTGTGTCTTGCTTTCCAACCGTCCCTCGCGGTAAATTGTCCATCCATAGAATTTTTGGTGAATCGGTTACTTTTGATATCATTGGCCTTGTGCGTTTCTGTTCTCGTATTGGCATCCTTGGTGATATTTAGCACCCTCTTATTACTCCGCACGTTTGGTGGTGCTACATAGCCTTCTCGGTTTGGTGCCTTCTTTTGATACTTACTTGTACTATTATATTCCAGAATAATTGGCATATATTTGTTTTAGCAGGCTGTATTAAGTATATATGACTTACTGGATGTGGTTTATTATTTGAGTTCTTTTAAAATTATTTATTTAAATATATTCTAATTGAATATAAAGTTGCAAGAGAGGTTGTTAAAATTTCTTTGGTATATATATTGACAGGTCTAGTCTGATGACGTACTATGTTACTTTTAGCTCTGGTATGATATTAGATTATATTAATTATAATTGCTAAAATAAATAAAATACTGTATTGATATGTTTGCATGTAAATTATATTGGAGTAAAAAATTTTTTTTACTTCAGTTTCTTTCTAGGTTCAAAGATGATTTGTTCACTATCACCAGTTTGTAATTAGGAGTGTACTAAACATCCCAATGGCTCCAAATTTGATAGTGTGATCATTGGAACTTAAAGATAAACTACATGAAATAGTAAAACTTTAAAATGAATATATGTACTACTGAAGGTACTGACTAGTGTTATGGCAAGCAGGATGTGTTAATGGGCACAGTTAAGTTCAAAATTGTGATTAATCTTTTGTGTTAAACCATTGCAGAAGGAAACGAGGCCGACGACAGTTGTTTGGCCCAGAACTGCACGTTTGGTGGCGGGAAGTGAGAGCCAATCAGTCGCCGACCGAGACAAGAGCACGAATAAATGTGGACAGTCTGTGCTCAGTCCAGCGACAGAAACAGTGCTCGGCTCGCTGTGCACAGACAAGTGCTTCGCTCAGTCCAGGGACATAAACATAAATACGATCACCACAGCAAGCTGTGTATTAGTTCGGCGTTTGGAAGAGTCGCCTGAGGGAGACGCGTGGAATTTGTCGACCTTGCATTGGAAGACGACTTAAAATTCATTACGTGGGCAACAGCGCTGGATGGTGCAGAAATATAGTGATTGTCTCTATTGGTGCGATATGATACTGACTGGTGACGGCAGTGGATTGACATCTGCACACACTATACATAAAACTAAATAACTATATTCTTTAACAAAAATTATATATATAAGGTAGTTTGTCTTGGTAATCATTTCCCCCGAAGATTTGAGGAAATTTATCAAGTGAATTAATGTATAATGACTTATAGTAAATATATAACTTTGGAAATAGAACATTTTCTGTATTTAACTGACATTGTAATTATAAGGTGTGAAGGATAGATGAAATTGTTAATGTAATGTCCATTGAGGTTTGTTGAAGACCTGTTGTGCCCTCAGTAATCCTTTTTGCGCTACCGCTCACATGATGAGCATGGGGTGCACAATAAACTAGCGTCCTCCGGCGGCAACAATGCTGGTCCATCCTGACTGTGTTTACCTGACGAGAACTGTTCCTGACCAGTACACACGAGACCTCGTAGGTTTTAAATAGTATAATTACCATGTAGACAAATGTTGGAGATTTAAGTGGTTATATACCAATAAAAGTAAATATTCTTACAAACTTTTGAATTTGTGGAATGATAGTCACATACAACCTATGGGCTCCAGAAATTTTGCCCAATATTCCAGTGTATAAACTAGTCACTGTTTAAACGTACCTATTATGTTTAATAGGCACTTTACGTTTAATACATAGGTAGTACCTTCATGAACTATTTTTTCCTCAACATTAGCCATTTCGATAAAACCATCAGAACATCTCAAACACATTTATTCTTCATATCCTTCATATAATGAACTACTGTTTCCCCGACCTCGCTACTAATAGGCATGGTAGGGGATAGTTCCAAGAGTTTTAAAGTAATTTTTTTTTTTTTTTTTTTTTTTTTTTTTTTTTTTTGCAGGTTGCGGCATTGAGGAAATAGCTGGTGATTTGTCGATTCGTCGTCATTCATAAAGCGACGTAAGAAGTCAATCGGCGATGAAGATGGTCCAATTTTTCTTGGCAGAAATTGTTCAGTGTGAAAAATTTAGATAGCGAAGCTTAATTAGTTGAATGGTACTTGTAAATAAATCTTGTATGAGGACCAACATCTTGCTACTAATAAAGGAAATACCTGGTACATGTAATTAAAGTATTAGATGTATTGTCTAAAATCAGAGTTAGCGTTTTCACTTTACGTACATGTAAAAAGTATTTATTTTGCCCTATATTAACTTTCTTGCCATGGTGACTTCTGATAATACTTTATTTACCCTGCAAAGGTCAATATTTAAATGTCTGAAGTGTTAAATTACTGAAATCTGTAATGTTTTAAGTATGGTAGGCAGTGTAAACAGTGGTTGTTACCAGTAATTATAATTCAATTCTGGGGCCCCTCTAATATTTGAGAGGGCTCCTTGGTGCTGCGTATTGGAAAGCGCTCGTATTAGCATTCTTGGTGATATTTAGCGCCCTCTGATTCTCCCGCACATTTGATGGTGCTACATAGCCTTCCCGGTTTGGTGCCTTCTTTTGATAATTACCTTACCTTCAGGTAGTACATTGACCTACATACAAGTAGGCAACATATACCTACCTACATTAATAGTAGGTACAATAGGAAAGTTACCTACTATTGGTGGCAACACTTGGCTTGCAATGCCAAGTGGTAAACTGGGAGCTAAGTTTCAGGTCTGTGTCCGTCCTTTTTTTTTTCCCCCCCTGTTACCTTGACCCCCTCCTTGTTGCCCCACGAATCTTCCCATTGTGATAATAAAGAGGTACACGAACAAATTTGTATTGAAATCCCACAAATGTAGAAGTTTTTGTAGGGACGAGTAACAAAGTATCTATTTGAATAGGCAGAAATGACCTATTTAAATATGAAAATGTGCAAATTTGCAATAACAGCCCAACAAATGTGGCAGAATTTTCAAAACGGAAAAAGTACTTATTTGAATAGGTCGGACCTATTTGAATAGGTAGATTTGGTATATGGGCAAATTTGCAAGTCCAACAAATGTGGAAGAATGTTCAAAACAGAAAAAGTAGCTATTTGAATAGGTAGGACCTATTTGAATAGGTAGATTTGGTATATGGGCAAATTTGCAACAGTCCAACAAATGTGGAAGAATTTTCAAAACAGAAAAAGTACCTATTTGAATAGGTCGGACCTATTTGAATAGGTAGATTTGGTATATGGGCAAATTTGCAACAGTCCCAACAAATGTGGAAGAATTTTCAAAACAGAAAAAGTACCTATTTGAATAGGTCGGACCTATTTGAATAGGTAGATTTGGTATATGGGGCAAATTTGCAACAGTCCAACAAATGTGGAAGAATTTTCAAAACAGAAAAAGTACCTATTTGAATAGGTCGGACCTATTTGAATAGGTCGGACCTATTTGAATAGGTCGGACCTATTTGAATAGGTAGATTTGGTATATGGGCAAATTTGCAACAGTCCAACAAATGTGGAAGAATTTTCAAAACAGAAAAGACTAGTACCTATTTGAATAGGTAGGACCTATTTGAATAGGTAGATTTGGTATATGGGCAAATTTGCAACAGTCCAACAAATGTGGAAGAATTTTCAAAACAGAAAAAGTACCTATTTGAATAGGTCGGACCTATTTGAATAGGTAGGACCTATTTGAATAGGTAGATTTGGTATATGGGCAAATTTGCAAGTCCAACAAATGTGGAAGAATTTTCAAAACAGAAAAAGTACCTATTTGAATAGGTCGGACCTATTTGAATAGGTCGGACCTATTTGAATAGGTCGGACCTATTTGAATAGGTAGATTTGGTATATGGGCAAATTTGCAACAGTCCAACAAATGTGGAAGAATTTTCAAAACAGAAAAAGTACCTATTTGAATAGGTCGGACCTATTTGAATAGGTCGGACCTATTTGAATAGGTAGATTTGGTATATGGGCAAATTTGCAACAGTCCAACAAATGTGGAAGAATTTTCAAAACAGAAAAAGTACCTATTTGAATAGGTAGGACCTATTTGAATAGGTAGATTTGGTATATGGGCAAATTTGCAACAGTCCAACAAATGTGGAAGAATTTTCAAAACAGAAAAAGTACCCATTTGAATAGGTCGGACCTATTTGAATAGGTAGGACCTATTTGAATAGGTAGATTTGGTGTATAAGCAAATTTGCAAGTCCAACAAATGTGGAAGAATTTTCAAAACAGAAAAAGTACCTATTTGAATAGGTCGGACCTATTTGAATAGGTAGGACCTATTTGAATAGGTAGATTTGGTATATGGGCAAATTTGCAAGTCCAACAAATGTGGAAGAATTTTCAAAACAGAAAAGTACCTATTTGAATAGGTCGGACCTATTTGAATAGGTAGGACTTATTTGAATAGGTAGATTTGGTATATGGGCAAATTTGCAAGTCCAACAAATGTGGAAGAATGTTCAAAAACAGAAAAAGTACCTATTTGAATAGGTAGGACCTATTTGAATAGGTAGGACCTATTTGAATAGGTAGATTTGGAATATGGGCAAATTTGCAACAGTCCAACAAATGTGGAAGAATTTTCAAAACAGAAAAAGTACCTATTTGAATAGGTTGGACCTATTTGAATAGGTAGGACCTATTTGAATAGGTAGATTTGGTATATGGGCAAATTTGCAACAGACCAACAAATGTGGAAGAATTTTCAAAACAGAAAAAGTACCTATTTGAATAGGTCGGACCTATTTGAATAGGTCGGACCTATTTGAATAGGTAGATTTGGTATATGGGCAAATTTGCAACAGTCCAACAAATGTGGAAGAATTTTCAAAACAGAAAAAGTACCTATTTGAATAGGTAGGACCTATTTGAATAGGTAGATTTGGTATATGGGCAAATTTGCAACAGTCCAACAAATGTGGAAGAATTTTCAAAACAGAAAAAGTACCTATTTGAATAGGTCGGACCTATTTGAATAGGTAGGACCTATTTGAATAGGTAGATTTGGTATATGGGCAAATTTGCAACAGTCCAACAAATGTGGAAGAATTTTCAAAACAGAAAAAGTACCCATTTGAATAGGTCGGACCCATTTGAATAGGTCGGACCTATTTGAATAGGTAGCACCTATTTGAATAGGTAGCACCTATTTGAATAGGTAGATTTGGTGTATGAGCAAATTTGCAACAGTCCAACATATGTAAGAATTTTCAAAACAGAAAAAGTGCCTACTTGAATAGGTAGCACCTACTTGAATAGGTAGCACCTACTTGAATAGGTAGATTTGGTATAAGGGCAAATTTACAACAGTCCAACAAATGTGGAAGAATTTTCAAAACAGAAAAAAGTGCCTATTTGAATAGGTAGATTTGGTGTATGGGCAAATTTGCAATAAGTTCATATAATGTGGAAGAATCTTCAAAATAGAAAAAGTACCTATTTGAATAGGTAGAAATGACCTATTTGAATAGGTGTATGTGCAATTTTGCAATAACAGCCCATCAAATGTGGAATTTTCGAAATAAAAATTTCCTATATGAATAGGCAGGACCTATTTAAATAGGTAGATTAGGTATATGGACAAATTTGCAATAACAGCCCAACGTTAAAGAATTTTCATAATAGATGAATTACCTATTTGAATTGGTAGGCCTTATTTGAATAGGTAGAATAGGCATAGGTGCAAATTTGCAAAACCAATCCAACAAATGTTGAAGATTATTGATCTTCCACAATTAGATTATTAGTAAATTAAAAAGTACCTGTATGAATAGGTAGAAAGTACTTATTTATGTAGAATTATACCTATTCATATATGTATATATAAAAATATGTACATAGGTATTCAACCTATTTCAATTGGTATTTTTACATATGCAAACTAGTTACCGTCTATATCTGTGGGAAACTAATTATCTATAACTAATTTGTACATATACCTATTACATAAAGTAATTTCTACATATTCAAATAGGTACTTTCACTATTTTGAAAATCGTCTTCCACATTTATTGTACTATTATTGCGTATTTGTACATTCTTAAATAGTTACTACCTATGAAAGGCATACCTTTTATAGGTATACTTTTTAAATACGTATAATATCTACCTATAATATATATTACAGGCAGATAATATTTTATTAACTACCTAAATAAGTAGAATGTTCTACCTATAAGTAGACTAGGTACATGCAAAAAAATTATTAAATTCCAAAAAAATGTAAGACAGTATCTAATTTTTTTAAGAATTTGTAGAAAGCTAAATATATGAAGACACAAAAGACATGTCAGTAACTAGTGTGTAATAAGATTAGGTAAAAAGATACCTAATCGAGTAGGTTGAAAATTACCCATTTGAATAGGTAAAAGTATACTTAACTGAACATATAGAATGGTACCTAATTTTTAATAAGCAGAAAAGGTGCATGTAGAGGACTAACAAGTTTATTCTAATAGGTTGAAAAGTACACCCGGATAGAAAGGTACCTATCTGGATACAAAGGTACCTATCTAAATAGAAAGGTACCTATTTCAATAGGTAGGAAGGTAAGGGAAAAGCACCAAACCATTACGACTGCTTAGCACTGGAATTTAGGGGTAGGAATGTTGGGGGGAGAAGGAATGGTGCCCAACCACTTGGACGGTCGGAGATTGAACGCCGACCTGCACTGCATGAAGCAAGATCGTCGCTCTACCGTCCAACCCAAGTGGTTGAACGTGAATAGGTAGGAAAGCATCTATTCGAAAGGGTCTATAATGCCTGAAAGGGTTTTAGAGAACCTGGCACTGTTGGCAACTATTCCAGTGCCTATATAATGGATCTTCCTCCCAACAAAAAATCTTGCACTCACACCATTGCTATTGTCACGACCCTTTAGACTAAATAATGTTCTTCTCCCCACAGTGTAAAGAACAAATAAAAAATCTGCCATGCCAATAGGTGTCTTGGGGTATAATTAATCAGTAAAAACGGGAGAACAATATATTTTGCTAAGGGTGACAACTTAACAACAATTAAATAAATAGTATCCAGAAATATTTATCAGCATGTAATACTATAGAAGGCAAGTAATTATTTGAGACCTGAGCACTATCACCAGAATATGGAGCAAGTCAAATACACCAAAATCGTCTATCCAGATGAATTAATATTTATATGGGCTTAAAATAACATAAACCAAGAACTTAGCTTAAACACAACTGCACTCGACCGCAGCCACCACTCGACTGGCCGGGACGTGGTCCGCAGGCCCAACGTCGACTAACCGTCTACCCAAACACCAATTAACGTTCGCATGAACATTGTGAACATTCTATTTACAAAGGTCAGCCCTAAACTCCAACATTATTAACTAAGATTTGTAATTACTAGTCTCACATTCCTTGAAATATTACGGCTACCAAATATGGGAATAAATAAATATAAAACTATAGGCAATTGATATGCTAACAATCGCCCTGGCTATTCCCAAATATTGTCAACCGCCCACACGGCTAATTTCACGTGACATCCACCACCAAAACAACCTTACACACACTACCCAGCTATCTATGTTATATATATATAATGTATATATATCTATATACACAAATCTTGTACAACTGACAGCAATATTTACTTAGAGAAAACAATAATATACGAGGTTCGGGAGAATTGGCAGAATCTTAATAAGATTCGTGACATCCCTCCCGTCCCCTAAGAAAAAATGAAATGAACAGAAGGTTTTCATTTTTTTTTGTTCGGCTGCACGAGTATAACAGGTCATATAACATGAGAAATGCTTCAACAAAGTACAATGAAATGAAAACTCTCAAATTAACAATATACAAAATTTACAAATATCTTCTGAAGGAAGAACACTACATGTTATGGCACTGCAACAGGAAATCCTCTGGATAAGGCATCAGCAATAACATTTTGCCTCCCAGGAATATGACGAATTACAATATTGAATTCTTGCAGCAATAATGACCATCTAAGTATTCTCTGGTTTTTACACTTCATAGAATTGGTAAATGTCAATGGATTATGGTCTGTATATATTATTACTTTATTTCCTGATAAATATGTCTCAAATTTCTTCACCGCAAGTATTAAACAGAGTAATTAAGTTGGGTCTTGTCAAATTTACGGGAGAAATAATAAACAGGATGTTCTAACTCATCCGGTCCTACTTGGAACAAAACAGCACCTGCTCCTACATCGGAAGCGTCTATGTGAAGAATAAAAGGTTTATCATACTGTGGACTCGCTAACACAGGTGAAGTAGAGAGAATTCCTTTCAATTTCTGAAAAAGATTTCCGACACTCCTGCGTCCACTTAAATTTTACCTGTTTCCTTAAGAGATTTGTTATGGGTGCAGCAACAATAGAAAAGTTTTTACAATACATTCTATAATACGCACACATTCCCATAAATCTTTGCACCGACTTATTTGTTAGGACTGAGTACTCCACAATTGCCTGAATCTTGTCGTGCAATGGGACTATCCTTCCTTGTCCTACCTCATGCCCTAAATACACTATAGTTCCTTTAGCCCAACTACATTTCTTCATATTGACAGTCAAATTAGCATGTTTTAACACAAACAATTTCCTTAAATTAGACATATGATCTACCCAAGTCTGACTGAAAATTACAATGTCATCCAGATGCCCTACAGTCTGGGACATCCCTTAACAAAAATCATTAATTTCTGAAACGTGGCTGGAGCATTCCTTAATCCAAAAGGCCTGACATTAAACTCTTAAGCTCCATCAGGAGTGATAAAGGCTGTCACTTCCCTTGCAAAATCTGTAAGAGGTATCTGATGATATCCCTTAGATAGGTCCAACTTAGATACAAAGTTAGCCTGACCTATAGTATCTATACAATCTTCCAATAATGGTAAAGGGTAATCAACTACAGTTACCTGGTTGAGTTTTCTATAATCCACTACTAATCTCTACTTATTTTCTGGTTTTGGTACTAACAGACATGGCGAACTCCAGGAACTCTGGGTCTGATGAATCCATGAAGAAAATCAACCTCCTCTTTGATACGTCGTTTCACGGGTGTCACTCGATAAGGGCGCAGCCGAATTGGAGTCACATTTGTCAGGGTGATATCATGCGTAATGAGAGGAGTCTGAGTGGGGACCTCACCAAACAAGCTAGAAGACGCCTCCAGAAGGTCCTGGAACTCTGTTCTCTCATCCTGCAAATGACTCAATTCTTCCCCGGAACTACTGGAATTAGATAAACAAATATTACCATCTTCAGCAACACTCGACTCTTCAGGAATTACCTCCTCAGCCACACAACAAGCCACAATACTAGGCCCACAATAAGCCTTCAACCAGTTTACATGTACACTCATGGTCTGTCTTTTCTGCTTGGGATGGCAAACCTTGTAAGTCACTTCTCCAAGACGTTTTAATACTCGATATGGTCCTGCAAATTTGTTGGACAGACGTAGACGTACCCATACGAGGCTTCAAGACCAATACCAAATCTCCTGGCTCAAAAACTCCCGAGTTTGGCCTTGAATCTCTGGTCATGCTTCCGCTTCATTTCTTGTTGTTCACCTAGATGTCGTAAGGCCAACTCCCTCGTTTTGGACAGCTTGCTCTTTACATCCGTCAGATAACGTTCACTCTGCCTGGCTGTAACATCTAACAATTTCTCATATAACATCTTTAAAGGTCCTCTCACCTTATGTCCGAAAACCAGCTCGAATGGAGAACAGCCTAGTGCACTGTGCAGTCCGTCTCTGGCAGCAAATTCATCAGTCTCACTCTGGCACCGGTCTCACTCTCGTCATCCATGTCAGCTAAAAATATATCTTCAAGGTCCACCTCCACCTCTGTCTGAAGGGGTCCTGGCCTCGAGAACATCCACCTTGGTAGTAGCAGGACTTACCACATTCTGCTTAGCCATGGATCTGGTCACAACACAGGCTGGATAAATGACGCCATCATCCGCATCTGGTTGAGCCAGTACCGCATCAGGTTTAGTATACATAACAGGACAATCGGTCCCACTAAATTGACACTTGTCAAAATCATTATCTACAATGATATCAATCCCAGGAATGGACAACTGCTCACTGACTGCTACAGTGCACCAACCTGGTGTAATGAAAGAATTCAGGTTAACCTTAATTAAGGGTACACTGTATATGCCCTCCAAATCCCTGCAATAACACTACCTCTCCAGTGTCTTCTGTGCTAACATCAGTAAGAACATTGCGAGAAATTAAAGACTGGGAAGCACCAGTGTCCCTTAACAATTTGACTGATTTCCAGGCTCCACTAGTACATAATAGGGTTCCCGAATGTAGGTATGGATCAAAATTAGTCATCCACTTGGGCTTGACTGGAGCAACATTGGCATTAATGGTTTGCAAACCCCTACTCATAATTAGACCAGTTGGTCTCAACTCTGGGTGCAAAACGTAACATGAATTTACTACATGACCTCTTCTCCTGCGATGCGTGCAATATCTGCTAGTGGTCGGAACAGCCGAACCCACTGCAGGCTTAGGCACTACATTACTTGAGGTTGACAACCCTGGCTTTACAGGAGAAGGGTTAAGGGGAGTAGGTGAATTAGCTGGTCGAGTTTTGAAAACATTATGGTTAGGAGCATAATTAGTTTTAGCCTTAAAATGACACATTGGGGCTCTAAAAGGCCCTTTAGCGAGTAATTCATGCTCATCAACTAGCTTGGCTAATTTGAAAAGATTTGTGGTTTATTTTCAGCCATAAATAAAGCTAATTTCTCTGGTAGACATCCCACTACTTCAGTTACTATGAGGTCTCTTAAAGTCTCAAACTCTAATATTAAGTGCTTTAATCCATCTGTCAAAGTGGTTTAATTTTACTCTTACAAAGTCTGAAATAGTCTGGTCATGTGCTCTTTTTAAACTTCTGAACTTTATTCTATGTGCCTCTGGGATCTGCTGGTAAGCATTCAAAATACTTTGCTGCACAAATTGAAATTCTAAAGAATTCTCAGCAGGCAAAGATGCAAATACCTCTTGGGCTTTACCCTTAAATTGACCTTTTAATATGCTAACCCATTTATCGACAGGCCAGTTCACGCCGACTGCTAGTTTCTTAAAATGCAAGAAAAATATTTCTATCTTCATTAAACTTAAGTAATTCTACATGTTTGCTGTACTTAGAAGAACTATTGGTACTCTAGATTATTACTAGTGTTACCTAGCCCTGCTGCAATTCTCTGCTGTTCTAACCGGTTATTATTTTCAGCCATACTCTGCTGAATTTCTAATTGTTTAGTCTGCTGCTCTGTTTAGTTTGTTGCTCTGCTAGTCGTAACTGAGCCTCCAACTCAAGGAGTTTTGTCTGGGTCTACAACTCCAATCTCTGCTTCTAACTTAGCCATTTCTAATTCCATCTCCAACTTGAAGATCGCCACCTTGTCACTTTACTTTTCTTCTAACTCTCCCAAACACTCTTCTTCAAGTCTCTCCTCCTCCACCAAGTGTGTGACAATCGTCCTTAACACTTTAGCTTTCAACATCTTACTGGGAATAGCTAGGTTCAATCTATCAGCCAGCAATAATAAACCAGACTTCGTTAAGTCTTTAATTTTACCGAAATTTGGCTGATCCACCAGCGCAGCAACCTGATCCTCCATGGTTGGGTCAATAATCACAACTTACACTTAACACAAACTATACTTGGCCCCTGGCACAAGCTGAACACTTACCTCAATCGTGAAGCGTTTAGAACTTTTCACAGCAGCTTAGTTTGAACAGTCCATTTCACAGGCTGGTTTAGGCGTCACTAGATAATCACAGAGTACCTAGGTATAAGTAGTACTGTTAATTGAACAACTATTTCAGGGTGTTAAAGTATAATCTATCAACCTCCCGGACAGGTCCCCATGTGTCACGACCCTTTAGACTAAATAATGTTCTTCTCCCCACAGTGTAAAGAACAAATAAAAAATCTGCCATGCCAATAGGTGTCTTGGGGTATAATTAATCGGTGTATAAAAACGGGAGAACAATATATTTTGCTAAGGGTGACAACTTTACAACAATTAAATAAATAGTATCCAGAAATATTTATCAGCATGTAATACTATAGAATGCAAGTAATTATTTGAGACCTGAGCACTATCACCAGAATATGGAGCAAGTCAAATACACCAAAATCGTCTATCCAGATGAATTAATATGTATATGGGCTTAAAATAACATAAACCAAGAACTTAGCTTAAACACAGCTGCACTCGACCGCAACCACCACTCGACTGCCCAGGACGTGGTCCGCAGGCCCAACGTCGACTAACCGTCTACCCAAACACCAATTAACATTCGCATGAACATTGTGAACATTCTATTTACAAAGGTCAGCCCTAAACTCCAACATTATTAACTAAGAGTTGTAATTACTAGTCTCACATTCCTTGAAATATTACGGCTACCAAATATGGGAATAAATAAATATAAAACTATAGGCAATTGATATGCTAACAATCGCCCTGGCTATTCCCAAATATTGTCAACCGCCCACACGGCTAATTTCACGTGACATCCACCACCAAAACAACCTTACACACACTACCCAGCTATCTATGTTATATATATAATGTATATATATCTATATACACAAATCTTTTACAACTGACAGCAATATTTACTTAGAGAAAACAATAATATACGAGGTTCGGGAGAATTGGCAGAATCTTAATAAGATTCGTGACAGCTATCACTCCACTAATTTTGTGGTGGAGGGATTAGTACCACTTTGAGTGATTCAAGTGCCACTTTGAGAGTCACCAGGGTAGTCCTCGCCCCCTTGTTACCTGTAGAGGTACACCCATCAGTCCACCTGCTATATACATGCTGCAGGTACACGTGTGTTAAAAATCAAGTTGTTCAGAGGCCCCCAAGCATCTCTTGCTGCCAATTAAAAACTTTTCAACTTTTATAATATCAAGTCCTTATGAATTTTCTCATCGTTAGCAATTTGGCTAAAGTCTTTACGATATATATATATATATATATATATATATATATATATATATATATATATATATATATATATATAATATTACACAATGGGATTTTAACCTTAAAGGGAGCAATCGGTGTGACTCAAGTAAAGAGCAGCAGCAGCCAGTGCCACTACACACCTGCAACTTGCAACACGAACAATAATGGCCAAAACAGACACTAAAACCTACATAAAAACACAAGAAAATGTCGGCCTCTTAGGTTAGAGGGCGGCCTGAGATGTGACCAAACACGTAAGGTCGTTTGAACGGTTACTGTCATAAAGTTAACCTCTTTTTGCTATGTCTTGCTCTTGTAAGGCCTGATACAGTGACGAATTTAGCATCAAATCTTAGTCGTTCCTTCTACCCTAGGGGGTCGGTCGGCCGAGCGGACAGCACGCTGTACTTGTGATCCTGGGTTCGATCCCGGGCGCCGGCGAGAAACAATGGGCAGAGTTTCTTTCACCCTATGCTCCTGTTACCTAGCAGTAAAATAGGTACCTGGGTGTTAGTCAGCTGCCACGGGCTGCTTCCTGGGGTGGAGGCCTGGTCGAGGACCGGGCCGCGGGGGACACTAAAGCTCCGAAATCATCTCAAGATAACCTCAAGAAGATTGTGTGTGTGTGTGTGTTTAGGATCAGGCTTCACTTCTTGAACTCCTCCGTTCGTACCTAGCTTTGAAATTATGAATCAAGCTGCCTCTACAATCTGCTCGTTTAGTTCATTCCTCTTTCCTACTATTGTTCCTATAGTAGTGGTCTCACGTAGGAGGTGTAGTAATCTCAATACCGTCTTGTTAACGTTCAGAATGCTGTCCTGATTTTCGCCAGGTTTGAATGTGCTTCCTGTCACTTGTTCCCCCATTTTCATCACCTTAAATTTGCTTATGTTGAAGTACATTCCCATTGCTCGTAACAATTATGTAGCTTGTGAAGTTAATGTTATATATATATAATATATATTGCGTCTCCATTTGTCACAATTCTTCTTTTTATATTTACATCGTCCGTAAATATTGACATGTAGAACTCTACCCGCGTTGTTCGTTCATAAGCATAAACAATAGCGTGGTTCCTGGCCCTGATCTTTGAGAGTCACAGCTTGTTACATAACACCCTTCTCGCAACCTCACTATGATTTACTAGCTTCTGTCTGTTAGGTCCTCTTACTTATTTCAGTGGTATGTGTCTGAGCCTGTCTGCATTCCTGTGCGCCTGGTTCCTTAATGACCTAATTACCTACCTGCCTGACATCCAGTTTACTTTCCACCTAGTGTTCCAACTGCCTGTTACCTGCTTGATAGGTTCTGGGAGTTTTTCTACTCCCCAAGCCCAGCCTGAGACCAGGCTAGACTTGTGAGAGTTTGGTCCAACAGGCTGTTGCTTGGAGCGGCCCGCAGGCCCACATACCCACCACAGCCCAGTTAGTCCGGCACGTTTTTTTTAGAAAACAGTCTAGTTTTCTCTTGAAGATGTCCACGGTTGTTCCGGCAATATTTCTGATGCTCGCTGGGAGGACGTTGAACAACCGCGAACCTCTGATGTTTATACAGTGTTCTCTGATTGTGCCTATGGCACCTCTGCTCTTCATTCTACCGCTGCCTATTTGAGAGGTCTCTACACGCATGCCCACTGGACACCGATCTTCGACACTAATACCGCACACTCACGATTCGAACCCACACAACTAAATGTATAACAAATTTTACCCCATTCCTTTTGCCACCTTCCACAAACAACAAAAACTCACAAACAGGCCAAAACTATTTCCGAAATCTATATTTTTCACACTTTTCTCATTGGTCCTAAATTGCGAAACACTGTATTTTTCTACTGAAATTTAAATTCAAACACTTTCGCGTTGTTCCCATTGTCAAAAAAAGTTTCATGCCCACAGCGATAACAAGCTTGGGAAAAATCCTCGCGGGTTATCATTGGAATTATAAAAAACTCGTAAAAAAATTAGCGTTTCAAATTGCACGAAAAATGTTGATTTAAAGTTTGCTTTGTGGATGAGGGAAGCAGCAACGGGCGGAGTCTAACGAGGGAGGAGAATACTTCAGCTGTAGTGCCTTAAAGATACTGAGATTTATTGTTAATAAGCAGTTAAGCAGTGAGTGATTAAGATTAAGCCAGCCAAGAGGTGGCACGGGCATGAATAGCCCGTAAAGAGGTTAAGCAGTGAGAAACGGTTCATGTGGTGGATAGTTGGTGCGGTGAGGAATGGGAGGGAGAGGTGGGGAAGAGGGGAGGGATGGAGGGGGGTTTGGGGTTGGGGAAGGAAAAGGGGAAGATGCAAGAGGGTGAATGTGCTTACCTGGCGAGGCCACCTTAGCTATGAGCTTCCTGGCAATTATACTACAAGTTCATTGAAATAAGTTTATTGAGATAAAATACACACGAAGGGATGAGGTAGCTCAAGCTATTCTCACCCCGTTCATTACATCGCGTTAATACATACATAGACACACATCACAAACAATAAACATATTACCAAACATCTGAGAGATAAACATCTACATTTCCTCACAAGTTCATGAGCATGAGAAATATTTGTATAATATAACATTTGCATAAAAGTCTCTTGCGTGGAACTGCACCAAATGCCTTCCTGTTCCCCAAAGATATTATTATGTTGTCAGATTAACGGATTTGGTGACGTTATCATGTTTAGGGGAGTCCCCAGTGATTGGTTAAGTTACCTTGCGTTGGTTCCTAGGATCAACTTTCCAGCGGCTCGGTCTCTGGCCACGCCTCCTGGTCAGTGGTCTGGTCAATCAGACGCAAGATTGGACTGACATATAAGGTATATGCGGCTCTGAGTGATTCCTTACACAAGTTTGTAAATGCAGTTCTTATTTTTGCCAGCCTCACAAATGCCGCTGATGATATCCTTTTGATGTGGGCTTCAGGGGGGACAGGTCCGGCGTGATATCAACCCCCAGATCATTCTCACTACCAACCTACCAACTTTTTGGTAGGGCTCCTGTTTCCAGTGACTTATTCTATACCATGGAGAGAGGCAAGCAAACTGCTTCTGCACTCTCTCTCAGTTCCCATGTTGAGATTCTGGCCGACCCAACAGTATTCACTTAGTTCACCTAGTTGTATTCACCTAGTTGTGTTTACGGGGGTTGAGCTTTGCTCTTTCGGCCCGCCTCTCAACTGTTTACTAACTACTTTTTTCCCCACACCACACACACACACACACACACACCAGGAAGCAGCCCGTGACAGCTGACTAACTCCAAGGTACCTATTTACTGCTAGGTAACAGGGGCATTCAGAGTGAAAGACACTTTGCCTATTTGTTTCTGCCTGGTGCGGGAATCGAACCTGCGCCACAGAATTGCAAGTCCTGCGCGCTATCCACCAGGCTACCAGGCCCCTGTGAGGCAGTGTGCGTGCGTGCGTGCGGGTCGCCCGGCCAACCCTGACCTCTCACACACCAAAGAATAAGACGTGACACAGACAAATTTTTACCCAACTCATATTAAAAGATCAAAGAAAGAAAGAATATTTACACAATAAATTTCAGGACATATAAAGTGTGACACGCGGGGTTCTTACACCCCCCCCCCCGGTAACCACACCCTTCCTCACACACTCACACTCCCTCACCCACACACTGGGGCCAGACGGCTGAGTGGACAGCGATCGGGATTCGTAGTCCTAGGGTCCGGAGACCTATCCCCGGCATAAAAAATGGGCAGATTTCACCCTGATGCCCTTGTTCACCTAGCAGTAAATAGGTATCTGGGAGTTAGACGGCTGCTACGGGTTGCTTCCTGGGTGTGTGTTTGTGTGGGGAAAAAATCAGTTGACTGATTGACAGTTGAGATGCGGGCCCAAAGAGCCAGAGCTCAACCCCCATAAGCACAATTAGGTGAGTACACTGGGGGTCGTTGTCCTAAGGACCCGGGTTCGATTCCCGGTCGAGGTAGAAATAAACGGGCACCTTTCGCCTGATGCATCTGTTCACCCAGCAGTAAATGTGTACCTAATAGTTAGAAAGCTGCTACGGGCTGCATCCTGGGAATGTGTGAGAGAGAAATATGAAGGATAGAAGAGAAAGGCATTAGAAATAATTTTTTCAGTGTCAGAATAGTTAATAAACAGATGCATTAAGCAGTGATGTGGTGGAGGCAGACTCCATACATAGTTTCAAATGTAGATATGATATCAGCCCAGTAAATGACAGTTGAGAGGCGAGACCAAAGAGCCTAAGCTCAAACCCCGCAAGCACAACTAGGTTAGTACCCTGACTCACCCCACACACCCACACACACACACTCATCCACTTTAACCCACACTCACTACACTACAATCACCTTCTGTGGTTGATTGTTCAATAAACCCCTGAACTATATGTTTAACACATCTCTAACCCTGTCCATGGAGGACAGAAGAAAATGTATATATGTTGGTTAGCATTGTAAATGTGTGGCCACGTCTGTGGTAGAAAAAATAATAATAATAAAAACAACTGCTTCACCCACCACTGTTCCACCCCCAAACCATCAATGAACCCTCAGAAAATACGCTTCCATCCCACAACCCGTTCTCGCACTTTCTTACAGTCAATATTGACTTTGTTTAGTATGTCACATATGCACGTATTTAATAAGTCAATATTGACTATACGAAAGTGCGAGAACGGGTTGCATCCCAATCCGTAACAACCACGTGAGCGTCATGTGTTGTATGTGATTACCGGATGGTTGAGAGTCCGGCTGAGGCAGCCGGCCCGGCAGTGGCCGGTCTTACCATCCGGCCACCGCTCACCTCGGCCCTAATGATAGCTGTTGGTAGGGAGGGGGGGGGAGGAGGCTCAGGATTTCCCTTAATGATCATAATGCTAATAAATGATTGTCTTGATTGATGACTGATGATGATGACCTCTGATGATAATGACTCATAATGATCATATGTGGGTACAAATATATATATAACAAGGCTTACATAAGTGACATAATCAACGCTACTAATACCAACATGTACTAATACATTTACAAAGTATGTATATACATATATGCGATATCTGGCAAATTTATCACGAAAAAAACTAAAATTTGAAAATCTGCTGACATAGCCTTGTGGGATTTTGTGTAGGAAGCCTAAGACATGGCAGCCAGGGTCAGAGATACAGGGTGGTGATGGCAACAGGGTAGTGATGACAACAGGGTGATGGCAACAGGGTGGTCATGATGGCAGCGACCTTACACCACCCTCTGTGACCTCTTATCCTCGACGGTGTTACCAACTTTAAGTAGCAACAATTTCAACTTTTATAAGTCATAACCTTTAGTGATGAGCCTCCACAACAATGCCACAATTAAACCCATAACACTAAAACTCTGGATAAACCCATAAACCCGGAAACAACAAAACACCAGCGCAATAAGCACCGGAATTATAGACCTCATATTTGGAGCAGTGTGGTAACCTCAGACAGTCTCAATGGCAATCGCAGCCATCTTGACTGTGTGTGTCATACCGGTCTCAATACACACACACACACACACACACACACACACATACACACACACACACACACACACATACACACACACACACACACACACACACACACACACACACACACAAACACACCGTTGACTTTGGGCAGCCTGATGAAACATTAACAAAATACAGGTTTAAGTATATTAACTGCCAACAAAGCAATATCCGTGGTGGAAATGTAGGTAAAGCCAATCTCCCCTGTACAATATGAACAGCTAAAACAGCATAGTATCTAAACCACTTAACACCCTATTGTATGCTATAGTATTCACGTCCTATTGCCAAAAACACCGAATATAAAGCATTATAAACCACAAACACCTAAACTAGCAAGCGTGAGGAAGCGCTCAAACGCTCCTAGAAATGCAAGAAAAGTTTCTTAAAGTATATACCTGGAAATCAATGTAAACGACCACAAGGAACTGCTATCTCTGTAAAAAAATTAATAAAAGGATATCCAGTTCGACGTGTCGCTTCGTAAATAACAAAACTATTTTACCTAACTTGAAGCATACGAACCCAAGCAGCCCACCTAACCTACCGAAGCCGATGCAACGTGTATATTACGGTGCTTTAATGTAAAAAAAAAATACCTTCCATATCTAGCGGATTGGTCGATTCCGTTGAAAGTGCGACATAATATGTGAGACGAGGGTCGTGATATCAGCGCTGGGGAGGTCCTAAAGTCTTAACGTGGTACCTTTAAGGTGAACTATGGTTGTTTAGGTCCCCAGGACAATTTAAGTAAGACCCCCATAAAATTTTACAGAAGCTCGGTTATCCAAGCTTCTACGACTATTCAGGAATGCTAACCAATTGATCAACACCCTTGTTGACCAACTGGTTACCAAGGAGCCCTGGGTCTAGGCCCGACAACGCGATACCTGCTTGATGGGGTTCTGGGAGTTCTACTTCCCCAAGCCCGGCCTGTCGATGTTCAGTAAAACCCGGCCGTACGATACCTGCTTGATGGGGTTCTGGGAGTTCTTCTACTCCCCCAGCCTGGCCTGTCGGTGTCGGTGCTCAGTAAACCCAGCTACGGCCTACCAAAGGTAATAATATATCTTTACGACGGGTTAAGAGCTCGCACCTGACTGACAGTGTCGCATGTTTAATGAATACCTGTATAATGAAACCCGGCTGTATCTCTTGCTATAAAAACAGCATCACACAAAGGCAGTTATGTTTTGTGACCTCCAGCACGACCTATTGTATTACCTTCACTGTCTATGACATATTTCACTGTCGGGAGGCAATTCCAGCGTGAGATGACCTACACCAAGATGGGACGAGGCTCGTGCATAACAGCTCCACTGGTCTCTTCTCGTTTGGCTTAAATCATATCATATAATGTGTAAATAAATGGTTGTGGTTGTGAACGTGGTGCCACCATATGTAGGGAGATGTGGAGTGCAGGAGTCGCTCATACCTGGAGTGCTTGGAGTGAGTTCTGAGAGTTCTATTCCCCAAGCCTCACTGTGCGGTGTTCATCGTGTTCTTGACCCATGTAACGAGATGGGTCAAACTGTATAAGGCCAAGTGACCCATGTGAGTCTACATGGGTCACTTGTAGACACCTGTATCTACCTGTATCCACCGTCACACATGTATCTCTCTAACCTGTGTTTGTAGTTTACCATTTGCCTGTCATCCCAGTATCCACAACGTTATTGTTATTTACCTATTTATTTCATACATGAAAACATGCCCTATGTGAATACTTTCTTTTCAGTCGCACGCAAAAATCAGACCGTCTGATAATGTTGTCGATGAATTTTAATGCACTATGAGAGCGTAATAGCCAGTTACACACACACACACACACACACGTACACGTACACGTAATTATTGACGTACATTTAACTTAAAACAGAACATTTGTTATGGCCGCGATGCGTCAAAGATATCACCATCATCATCCTCTCTATAGAGATTCTGACTTGAAATAGAGAGAGAGACAAGCACAAAATACAGACAGGCGCACACACCCGTCACAACACAATCCGCTCACACTACTGCTAAACATGGGAGTTAATCATAGACAACAAAGCGAGCATAATCCAGAGCCAATATATCAGGTTGAGCTGGGCAGCCCCAGCGGTCCCGGCCACATAAACATAATATATGTCCCATCTAAACCCCACTTTTGCTATATAAGCTACATTAACGTTTAATAGAGCTCATTCATGTAGGCATAAATCATAGCAGACCGTTATTTGTTTTGGGTATGTGTGGTGCAGGCGGTGATTCAGAACTCTGTTAGTGCTGGTAGTTGGTTTGTTTACTACACACAGACTGGTATTTACCGTGTTTGCTTTGTGTGCTTGTAAAGAGTGGGAGGGCGAGAAGTAATTCCAAAATTACACGCTAAAATAAAAATAATTCCTTTTCGAGGCATGGAGGTTAGGGAGAATATCAAATTGTTATATCAAAAAGTATTACTGGAGGAGGGGGCCAACGTGTGTGGAACACAGGTATCCACCCTGGCTGACACCCATATACACCTCGTGCTGAACAAGCTGTGATGCGACCAACCACAGTGAAGCAGGAACATCAAACATATACAGACAACCAGATGTTCAGTACATTTTTGTCCCCATAGCATCTGAGACACTTATCTTGAGGTTATCTTGAGATGATTTCGGGGCTTTTAGTGTCCCCGCGGCCCGGTCCTCGACCAGACCTCCACCCCCAGGAAGCAGCCCGTGACAGCTGGCTAACACCCAGGTACCTACTTTACTGCTAGGTAACAGGGGCATAGGGTGAAAGAAACTGTGCCCATTGTTTCTCACCGGCGCCTGAGATCGAACCCAGGACCACAGAATCACAAGTCCAGCGTGCTGTCCGCTCGGCGGACCGGCTCCCCTCACTTGGTCCTTGCATCAGGGGGTGCCTTAAACTTTCTAAACGAAATTGGGTTCTAGGTTCAGTGACACTACCTGCAACTCAAGAGCTGCAAGTTTTCTACTTCAGCGCCTCAATATGGCGATCCAGAGGGAAAACGCTTGCTCTGTCCTCGGTTCCTGCCTGGGAGCTGAGGAGCTCTAAGAGATCCACAACCTTTAACCTTTCACTGTATTCACCAACGTGTAACTTGTAACCTTTGAATATCCAATGACGCAAAACAAAACATTAAAAAGGTGGGAGATAGGACAAGAGAACACGGAAACTCATTGGGGGTGAGTAGGAGCCTTAAAATCTTCCCTAATGCTTTGGGAATGTTTTTCTCCAAGGTCTTCTTTTTCCATCAAGGTGACTACACACTCAAGCATAACTTTACACGACATATTTGAATATTTGTGATCATTTAATCAAACGTAAACCTTCAATAATATAATTTATTCAGAAACCCTGAAGGACGCAACAGATGACCCGGAAGACCTGAGTAAGTATAGTCCAACAAGTATGGTCAAACCCAACATTACTGTTAGAGAAGAAACAATGAAATTGTGATTACAACATACAAAATCCTCGTGAATACATAAGCAAACAAGGACAGTCTATGAGAAAATACTGAGGTCATATAATGGAGATCGAATCCGCGTCTCTCGACTCCCATATGACCAAAATATTTCCTCAGATACACGAGTCCTCGTGATTGCACTGTAAGGACAGTATCCTTGCACGTGGGTGGTGCACTAGAAAGTATTTCAATGAGCCAGAGACACTATAAAGAATTTTGAATGTTAAATGTAATGAGCTAGCTGAAGTGGCGGAGAAAGACTTCAGAACAGGAACCCAATAGTTGAAGTCCAACCCAGGCACAACTATCACCTACTTGTAACTAGGTGAGTACACTCCCACATACGCACAAACATTTACATAGTCGTAATCAAAAGTTAGGAGATTCATTACCAAGCTTCCATTAACAAGGCGAGACGATCATTAATCCCCACGCCACAGTGATTTACGTTCCCAGTCACGTGGTTCTTGATGAATGAACAGCCTTAACTTGCACCCGGCCGCCGCCTCCACCTCCATGTCACTGGTGCGGGATGAGTCCTACAACAGTTGAACCACTACATCAAGGTCAGGCTCTTGACGTTTCAATCCTGGACGTTCCAGCTTTAAATAGTTTAGCATGAGCATTCAACCTGTCGGGTTTACTCTGCAGACATTTCCAGCCCGGAGCATAAGAACGTAAGAATAAAGGTAACTGCAGAAGGCCTATTGGCCCAGGAGCGAGGCAGCTCCTATTTATAACACCCAATCCCACTAAAATTATAACCATTAATCCCACTATCCCAGCCATAATGTCCAGCTGGGATATCAGAGTCGTGAGACATTCAGGTGAAGACATCGACAGCCAAACCGTTACAGTTCACTGACTAAAACATCCGATTATAAAAATTCCCAGTTATAAAATATAATCTCAGATTAGAGGCGCCCAAGACTCCAAAAGACAAATATCGACATTATTTTGAAGCGTCAATCTTGTAGTTATAATATATAATATACCAATATTTTCTCCCCGGTATGTTAATAATTAACAACACTTGTGTATTTACACTTTCATATTTAACATTAAATCACACTTAATACAATATCTAAATGCTGTATAGATGAAGATATCACGTAAGATATCATGTCTTAGCTCAAAACACTGCTATTTTGTCAGTGTTAAAACCCAAACAAATGACTGTCACCCAAAGTCAGAACTTAAATACACCCCAGACTCGCCTCTCTGTGCGATAAATCGTCAAATTCCTGCCGTGGTGTTTATCACAGTCCCAGAGAGCACTGCACAACAGGATAACACAACATGTATATTGGACATGTATATGAGTGGGTTTGGGTGGTTATAGATAGGAGCTACCTCGTATGGGCCAATAGGCCTTCTGCAGTTACCTTTATTCTTATGTAACATACATTCCGGACACACGAGAAGTCCTGCAGTTAGAGAGAGGGAATATATACACACACACATGTCTCCCTGTGTATGTTGTGTATGCAAGGGAAACTGCCGGACTTCTTAATTGTTTTGGCGATTCGTGGAGGAGGCGATGAAGAATGTGACATTGTGATACAAGCATTCATCACCTCCCTGCTTGCCAAGCAGTTGTAACTACACCTCTAGTCCAGTGTTGGATTCTAACTAGAACTGGGTGGGATTCTAACTAGTCCTGGGTTAATCATTCTAACTTCTAAGTAATCCCCCAGTCCAGTGTTGGATTATAACTAGTACATTAATCCAGGGGTCCCCCCCCCCCACACACACATGGAGGAAATGAAATTGGCAATAATTTGTTTAATTTAAC
>NC_091211.1:28910522-28976302 GCF_040958095.1 Procambarus clarkii | reverse complement strand
TCTTCACCGTCTTGATCCTTTGCACCATACTGGGATGCGCCTCAGCTTTGGTGCCTTTCGTTCAACTCCTACCTTCAGCTTGTACGCTGACACTGGCTTCTTATCTCTCCAGGACCGCTGTGATCGCTACTGTCTTCGTTATCTTGCATGGTCCTTTCAGTATACTCACTCTCGCCTCTGTCGTGCTTTGATTTTTACCCATCCTGTAGTTCCTGTTCCTCTTCACCACCTTCCTCTTTCTGTCCGTTTGTCTCGCTTACAAGATTCTCTTTTGATTCGTATTACCAATGTTTCTCCTCATATTGTCCCGTCCATGCGCCTGTGGAGGGTCCCCCTTTCCAAATTTTGTACTTCCCTGACCCTCATCACTAAAGCTTTTACCCCTCCTACAGTTCTGAAACGCCTTTTCCTTAAGCACTTTTCTTCACACTCACTCCGTTTCCATCTTCACCGATGGCTCTAAGTCTCTTGACGGTGTAGGCTGCTACTGTTTTTCCTGACCACTCTTATGTGTGTCGCCTTCCTCCGGAGGCTAGCATCTTCACAGCAGAACTTTATGCTATTCTCTATGCTCTTAGTCTCCTGCTTTCTCCTTGTCAATCCTCCTTTGTGGTGGTAGTTGACTCTCGTAGTGCCCTCGTGGCTTTGGGGTCACTTTAATCCGGTCCATGCAGTGGTCATAGATTCAACATTGGCTGTTTATTCTCAGTAAATTTAAGTCGGTAGAGTTTTGCTGGGTTCCCAGCCATGTTGTTGTTTCATTAAATGAGCGTGCATGCTGCCACTATGGAAGCTATCCGCACTTGTCCCATCTCCCGTAAAGGTATTCCTTATTCCAGCTTTTACCCAGTCATTCATTCCACCATCCTTGCCTGTTGGCAGGGTTGTTGGTCTTCTGTTACTGGTAACAAACTGCGTACTCTTAGTCATGTCTCTGTGGCCTTCCTCCTACTACCGTAACCGGCAGTGGGAAACGGCTCTGGCTAGGTTACGTATTGGCCATACAAGTTTAACTCACGGTCACTTAATGGAGCACCGCCCTGCTCTTTATTGTCCATATTGCATTGTTCCTCTTACGGTCGTTGCACATTCTTGTTGAATGTCCTGACTTCCAGGACGAGCGTGTGTCTTGCTTTCCAACCGTCCCTCGCGGTAAATTGTCCATCCATAGAATTTTTGGTGAATCGGTTACTTTTGATATCATTGGCCTTGTGCGTTTCTGTTCTCGTATTGGCATCCTTGGTGATATTTAGCACCCTCTTATTACTCCGCACGTTTGGTGGTGCTACATAGCCTTCTCGGTTTGGTGCCTTCTTTTGATACTTACTTGTACTATTATATTCCAGAATAATTGGCATATATTTGTTTTAGCAGGCTGTATTAAGTATATATGACTTACTGGATGTGGTTTATTATTTGAGTTCTTTTAAAATTATTTATTTAAATATATTCTAATTGAATATAAAGTTGCAAGAGAGGTTGTTAAAATTTCTTTGGTATATATATTGACAGGTCTAGTCTGATGACGTACTATGTTACTTTTAGCTCTGGTATGATATTAGATTATATTAATTATAATTGCTAAAATAAATAAAATACTGTATTGATATGTTTGCATGTAAATTATATTGGAGTAAAAAATTTTTTTTACTTCAGTTTCTTTCTAGGTTCAAAGATGATTTGTTCACTATCACCAGTTTGTAATTAGGAGTGTACTAAACATCCCAATGGCTCCAAATTTGATAGTGTGATCATTGGAACTTAAAGATAAACTACATGAAATAGTAAAACTTTAAAATGAATATATGTACTACTGAAGGTACTGACTAGTGTTATGGCAAGCAGGATGTGTTAATGGGCACAGTTAAGTTCAAAATTGTGATTAATCTTTTGTGTTAAACCATTGCAGAAGGAAACGAGGCCGACGACAGTTGTTTGGCCCAGAACTGCACGTTTGGTGGCGGGAAGTGAGAGCCAATCAGTCGCCGACCGAGACAAGAGCACGAATAAATGTGGACAGTCTGTGCTCAGTCCAGCGACAGAAACAGTGCTCGGCTCGCTGTGCACAGACAAGTGCTTCGCTCAGTCCAGGGACATAAACATAAATACGATCACCACAGCAAGCTGTGTATTAGTTCGGCGTTTGGAAGAGTCGCCTGAGGGAGACGCGTGGAATTTGTCGACCTTGCATTGGAAGACGACTTAAAATTCATTACGTGGGCAACAGCGCTGGATGGTGCAGAAATATAGTGATTGTCTCTATTGGTGCGATATGATACTGACTGGTGACGGCAGTGGATTGACATCTGCACACACTATACATAAAACTAAATAACTATATTCTTTAACAAAAATTATATATATAAGGTAGTTTGTCTTGGTAATCATTTCCCCCGAAGATTTGAGGAAATTTATCAAGTGAATTAATGTATAATGACTTATAGTAAATATATAACTTTGGAAATAGAACATTTTCTGTATTTAACTGACATTGTAATTATAAGGTGTGAAGGATAGATGAAATTGTTAATGTAATGTCCATTGAGGTTTGTTGAAGACCTGTTGTGCCCTCAGTAATCCTTTTTGCGCTACCGCTCACATGATGAGCATGGGGTGCACAATAAACTAGCGTCCTCCGGCGGCAACAATGCTGGTCCATCCTGACTGTGTTTACCTGACGAGAACTGTTCCTGACCAGTACACACGAGACCTCGTAGGTTTTAAATAGTATAATTACCATGTAGACAAATGTTGGAGATTTAAGTGGTTATATACCAATAAAAGTAAATATTCTTACAAACTTTTGAATTTGTGGAATGATAGTCACATACAACCTATGGGCTCCAGAAATTTTGCCCAATATTCCAGTGTATAAACTAGTCACTGTTTAAACGTACCTATTATGTTTAATAGGCACTTTACGTTTAATACATAGGTAGTACCTTCATGAACTATTTTTTCCTCAACATTAGCCATTTCGATAAAACCATCAGAACATCTCAAACACATTTATTCTTCATATCCTTCATATAATGAACTACTGTTTCCCCGACCTCGCTACTAATAGGCATGGTAGGGGATAGTTCCAAGAGTTTTAAAGTAATTTTTTTTTTTTTTTTTTTTTTTTTTTTTTTTTTTTTTTGCAGGTTGCGGCATTGAGGAAATAGCTGGTGATTTGTCGATTCGTCGTCATTCATAAAGCGACGTAAGAAGTCAATCGGCGATGAAGATGGTCCAATTTTTCTTGGCAGAAATTGTTCAGTGTGAAAAATTTAGATAGCGAAGCTTAATTAGTTGAATGGTACTTGTAAATAAATCTTGTATGAGGACCAACATCTTGCTACTAATAAAGGAAATACCTGGTACATGTAATTAAAGTATTAGATGTATTGTCTAAAATCAGAGTTAGCGTTTTCACTTTACGTACATGTAAAAAGTATTTATTTTGCCCTATATTAACTTTCTTGCCATGGTGACTTCTGATAATACTTTATTTACCCTGCAAAGGTCAATATTTAAATGTCTGAAGTGTTAAATTACTGAAATCTGTAATGTTTTAAGTATGGTAGGCAGTGTAAACAGTGGTTGTTACCAGTAATTATAATTCAATTCTGGGGCCCCTCTAATATTTGAGAGGGCTCCTTGGTGCTGCGTATTGGAAAGCGCTCGTATTAGCATTCTTGGTGATATTTAGCGCCCTCTGATTCTCCCGCACATTTGATGGTGCTACATAGCCTTCCCGGTTTGGTGCCTTCTTTTGATAATTACCTTACCTTCAGGTAGTACATTGACCTACATACAAGTAGGCAACATATACCTACCTACATTAATAGTAGGTACAATAGGAAAGTTACCTACTATTGGTGGCAACACTTGGCTTGCAATGCCAAGTGTTGTAACTGGGAGCTAAGTTTCAGGTCTGTGTCCGTCCTTTTTTTTTTTCCCCCCCTGTTACCTTGACCCCCTCCTTGTTGCCCCACGAATCTTCCCATTGTGATAATAAAGAGGTACACGAACAAATTTGTATTGAAATCCCACAAATGTAGAAGTTTTTGTAGGGACGAGTAACAAAGTATCTATTTGAATAGGCAGAAATGACCTATTTAAATATGAAAATGTGCAAATTTGCAATAACAGCCCAACAAATGTGGCAGAATTTTCAAAACGGAAAAAGTACTTATTTGAATAGGTCGGACCTATTTGAATAGGTAGATTTGGTATATGGGCAAATTTGCAAGTCCAACAAATGTGGAAGAATGTTCAAAACAGAAAAAGTAGCTATTTGAATAGGTAGGACCTATTTGAATAGGTAGATTTGGTATATGGGCAAATTTGCAACAGTCCAACAAATGTGGAAGAATTTTCAAAACAGAAAAAGTACCTATTTGAATAGGTCGGACCTATTTGAATAGGTAGATTTGGTATATGGGCAAATTTGCAACAGTCCAACAAATGTGGAAGAATTTTCAAAACAGAAAAAGTACCTATTTGAATAGGTCGGACCTATTTGAATAGGTCGGACCTATTTGAATAGGTCGGACCTATTTGAATAGGTAGATTTGGTATATGGGCAAATTTGCAACAGTCCAACAAATGTGGAAGAATTTTCAAAACAGAAAAAGTACCTATTTGAATAGGTAGGACCTATTTGAATAGGTAGATTTGGTATATGGGCAAATTTGCAACAGTCCAACAAATGTGGAAGAATTTTCAAAACAGAAAAAGTACCTATTTGAATAGGTCGGACCTATTTGAATAGGTAGGACCTATTTGAATAGGTAGATTTGGTATATGGGCAAATTTGCAAGTCCAACAAATGTGGAAGAATTTTCAAAACAGAAAAGTACCTATTTGAATAGGTCGGACCTATTTGAATAGGTAGGACTTATTTGAATAGGTAGATTTGGTATATGGGCAAATTTGCAAGTCCAACAAATGTGGAAGAATGTTCAAAAACAGAAAAAGTACCTATTTGAATAGGTAGGACCTATTTGAATAGGTAGGACCTATTTGAATAGGTAGATTTGGTATATGGGCGAATTTGCAACAGACCAACAAATGTGGAAGAATTTTCAAAACAGAAAAAGTACCTATTTGAATAGGTCGGACCTATTTGAATAGGTCGGACCTATTTGAATAGGTCGGACCTATTTGAATAGGTAGATTTGGTATATGGGCAAATTTGCAACAGTCCAACAAATGTGGAAGAATTTTCAAAACAGAAAAAGTACCTATTTGAATAGGTCGGACCTATTTGAATAGGTCGGACCTATTTGAATAGGTAGATTTGGTATATGGGCAAATTTGCAACAGTCCAACAAATGTGGAAGAATTTTCAAAACAGAAAAAGTACCTATTTGAATAGGTAGGACCTATTTGAATAGGTAGATTTGGTATATGGGCAAATTTGCAACAGTCCAACAAATGTGGAAGAATTTTCAAAACAGAAAAAGTACCCATTTGAATAGGTCGGACCTATTTGAATAGGTAGGACCTATTTGAATAGGTAGATTTGGTGTATAAGCAAATTTGCAAGTCCAACAAATGTGGAAGAATTTTCAAAACAGAAAAAGTACCTATTTGAATAGGTCGGACCTATTTGAATAGGTAGGACCTATTTGAATAGGTAGATTTGGTATATGGGCAAATTTGCAAGTCCAACAAATGTGGAAGAATTTTCAAAACAGAAAAGTACCTATTTGAATAGGTCGGACCTATTTGAATAGGTAGGACTTATTTGAATAGGTAGATTTGGTATATGGGCAAATTTGCAAGTCCAACAAATGTGGAAGAATGTTCAAAAACAGAAAAAGTACCTATTTGAATAGGTAGGACCTATTTGAATAGGTAGGACCTATTTGAATAGGTAGATTTGGAATATGGGCAAATTTGCAACAGTCCAACAAATGTGGAAGAATTTTCAAAACAGAAAAAGTACCTATTTGAATAGGTTGGACCTATTTGAATAGGTAGGACCTATTTGAATAGGTAGATTTGGTATATGGGCAAATTTGCAACAGACCAACAAATGTGGAAGAATTTTCAAAACAGAAAAAGTACCTATTTGAATAGGTCGGACCTATTTGAATAGGTCGGACCTATTTGAATAGGTAGATTTGGTATATGGGCAAATTTGCAACAGTCCAACAAATGTGGAAGAATTTTCAAAACAGAAAAAGTACCTATTTGAATAGGTAGGACCTATTTGAATAGGTAGATTTGGTATATGGGCAAATTTGCAACAGTCCAACAAATGTGGAAGAATTTTCAAAACAGAAAAAGTACCTATTTGAATAGGTCGGACCTATTTGAATAGGTAGGACCTATTTGAATAGGTAGATTTGGTATATGGGCAAATTTGCAACAGTCCAACAAATGTGGAAGAATTTTCAAAACAGAAAAAGTACCCATTTGAATAGGTCGGACCCATTTGAATAGGTCGGACCTATTTGAATAGGTAGCACCTATTTGAATAGGTAGCACCTATTTGAATAGGTAGATTTGGTGTATGAGCAAATTTGCAACAGTCCAACATATGTAAGAATTTTCAAAACAGAAAAAGTGCCTACTTGAATAGGTAGCACCTACTTGAATAGGTAGCACCTACTTGAATAGGTAGATTTGGTATAAGGGCAAATTTACAACAGTCCAACAAATGTGGAAGAATTTTCAAAACAGAAAAAAGTGCCTATTTGAATAGGTAGATTTGGTGTATGGGCAAATTTGCAATAAGTTCATATAATGTGGAAGAATCTTCAAAATAGAAAAAGTACCTATTTGAATAGGTAGAAATGACCTATTTGAATAGGTGTATGTGCAATTTTGCAATAACAGCCCATCAAATGTGGAATTTTCGAAATAAAAATTTCCTATATGAATAGGCAGGACCTATTTAAATAGGTAGATTAGGTATATGGACAAATTTGCAATAACAGCCCAACGTTAAAGAATTTTCATAATAGATGAATTACCTATTTGAATTGGTAGGCCTTATTTGAATAGGTAGAATAGGCATAGGTGCAAATTTGCAAAACCAATCCAACAAATGTTGAAGATTATTGATCTTCCACAATTAGATTATTAGTAAATTAAAAAGTACCTGTATGAATAGGTAGAAAGTACTTATTTATGTAGAATTATACCTATTCATATATGTATATATAAAAATATGTACATAGGTATTCAACCTATTTCAATTGGTATTTTTACATATGCAAACTAGTTACCGTCTATATCTGTGGGAAACTAATTATCTATAACTAATTTGTACATATACCTATTACATAAAGTAATTTCTACATATTCAAATAGGTACTTTCACTATTTTGAAAATCGTCTTCCACATTTATTGTACTATTATTGCGTATTTGTACATTCTTAAATAGTTACTACCTATGAAAGGCATACCTTTTATAGGTATACTTTTTAAATACGTATAATATCTACCTATAATATATATTACAGGCAGATAATATTTTATTAACTACCTAAATAAGTAGAATGTTCTACCTATAAGTAGACTAGGTACATGCAAAAAAATTATTAAATTCCAAAAAAATGTAAGACAGTATCTAATTTTTTTAAGAATTTGTAGAAAGCTAAATATATGAAGACACAAAAGACATGTCAGTAACTAGTGTGTAATAAGATTAGGTAAAAAGATACCTAATCGAGTAGGTTGAAAATTACCCATTTGAATAGGTAAAAGTATACTTAACTGAACATATAGAATGGTACCTAATTTTTAATAAGCAGAAAAGGTGCATGTAGAGGACTAACAAGTTTATTCTAATAGGTTGAAAAGTACACCCGGATAGAAAGGTACCTATCTGGATACAAAGGTACCTATCTAAATAGAAAGGTACCTATTTCAATAGGTAGGAAGGTAAGGGAAAAGCACCAAACCATTACGACTGCTTAGCACTGGAATTTAGGGGTAGGAATGTTGGGGGGAGAAGGAATGGTGCCCAACCACTTGGACGGTCGGAGATTGAACGCCGACCTGCACTGCATGAAGCAAGATCGTCGCTCTACCGTCCAACCCAAGTGGTTGAACGTGAATAGGTAGGAAAGCATCTATTCGAAAGGGTCTATAATGCCTGAAAGGGTTTTAGAGAACCTGGCACTGTTGGCAACTATTCCAGTGCCTATATAATGGATCTTCCTCCCAACAAAAAATCTTGCACTCACACCATTGCTATTGTCACGACCCTTTAGACTAAATAATGTTCTTCTCCCCACAGTGTAAAGAACAAATAAAAAATCTGCCATGCCAATAGGTGTCTTGGGGTATAATTAATCAGTAAAAACGGGAGAACAATATATTTTGCTAAGGGTGACAACTTAACAACAATTAAATAAATAGTATCCAGAAATATTTATCAGCATGTAATACTATAGAAGGCAAGTAATTATTTGAGACCTGAGCACTATCACCAGAATATGGAGCAAGTCAAATACACCAAAATCGTCTATCCAGATGAATTAATATTTATATGGGCTTAAAATAACATAAACCAAGAACTTAGCTTAAACACAACTGCACTCGACCGCAGCCACCACTCGACTGGCCGGGACGTGGTCCGCAGGCCCAACGTCGACTAACCGTCTACCCAAACACCAATTAACGTTCGCATGAACATTGTGAACATTCTATTTACAAAGGTCAGCCCTAAACTCCAACATTATTAACTAAGATTTGTAATTACTAGTCTCACATTCCTTGAAATATTACGGCTACCAAATATGGGAATAAATAAATATAAAACTATAGGCAATTGATATGCTAACAATCGCCCTGGCTATTCCCAAATATTGTCAACCGCCCACACGGCTAATTTCACGTGACATCCACCACCAAAACAACCTTACACACACTACCCAGCTATCTATGTTATATATATATAATGTATATATATCTATATACACAAATCTTGTACAACTGACAGCAATATTTACTTAGAGAAAACAATAATATACGAGGTTCGGGAGAATTGGCAGAATCTTAATAAGATTCGTGACATCCCTCCCGTCCCCTAAGAAAAAATGAAATGAACAGAAGGTTTTCATTTTTTTTTGTTCGGCTGCACGAGTATAACAGGTCATATAACATGAGAAATGCTTCAACAAAGTACAATGAAATGAAAACTCTCAAATTAACAATATACAAAATTTACAAATATCTTCTGAAGGAAGAACACTACATGTTATGGCACTGCAACAGGAAATCCTCTGGATAAGGCATCAGCAATAACATTTTGCCTCCCAGGAATATGACGAATTACAATATTGAATTCTTGCAGCAATAATGACCATCTAAGTATTCTCTGGTTTTTACACTTCATAGAATTGGTAAATGTCAATGGATTATGGTCTGTATATATTATTACTTTATTTCCTGATAAATATGTCTCAAATTTCTTCACCGCAAGTATTAAACAGAGTAATTAAGTTGGGTCTTGTCAAATTTACGGGAGAAATAATAAACAGGATGTTCTAACTCATCCGGTCCTACTTGGAACAAAACAGCACCTGCTCCTACATCGGAAGCGTCTATGTGAAGAATAAAAGGTTTATCATACTGTGGACTCGCTAACACAGGTGAAGTAGAGAGAATTCCTTTCAATTTCTGAAAAAGATTTCCGACACTCCTGCGTCCACTTAAATTTTACCTGTTTCCTTAAGAGATTTGTTATGGGTGCAGCAACAATAGAAAAGTTTTTACAATACATTCTATAATACGCACACATTCCCATAAATCTTTGCACCGACTTATTTGTTAGGACTGAGTACTCCACAATTGCCTGAATCTTGTCGTGCAATGGGACTATCCTTCCTTGTCCTACCTCATGCCCTAAATACACTATAGTTCCTTTAGCCCAACTACATTTCTTCATATTGACAGTCAAATTAGCATGTTTTAACACAAACAATTTCCTTAAATTAGACATATGATCTACCCAAGTCTGACTGAAAATTACAATGTCATCCAGATGCCCTACAGTCTGGGACATCCCTTAACAAAAATCATTAATTTCTGAAACGTGGCTGGAGCATTCCTTAATCCAAAAGGCCTGACATTAAACTCTTAAGCTCCATCAGGAGTGATAAAGGCTGTCACTTCCCTTGCAAAATCTGTAAGAGGTATCTGATGATATCCCTTAGATAGGTCCAACTTAGATACAAAGTTAGCCTGACCTATAGTATCTATACAATCTTCCAATAATGGTAAAGGGTAATCAACTACAGTTACCTGGTTGAGTTTTCTATAATCCACTACTAATCTCTACTTATTTTCTGGTTTTGGTACTAACAGACATGGCGAACTCCAGGAACTCTGGGTCTGATGAATCCATGAAGAAAATCAACCTCCTCTTTGATACGTCGTTTCACGGGTGTCACTCGATAAGGGCGCAGCCGAATTGGAGTCACATTTGTCAGGGTGATATCATGCGTAATGAGAGGAGTCTGAGTGGGGACCTCACCAAACAAGCTAGAAGACGCCTCCAGAAGGTCCTGGAACTCTGTTCTCTCATCCTGCAAATGACTCAATTCTTCCCCGGAACTACTGGAATTAGATAAACAAATATTACCATCTTCAGCAACACTCGACTCTTCAGGAATTACCTCCTCAGCCACACAACAAGCCACAATACTAGGCCCACAATAAGCCTTCAACCAGTTTACATGTACACTCATGGTCTGTCTTTTCTGCTTGGGATGGCAAACCTTGTAAGTCACTTCTCCAAGACGTTTTAATACTCGATATGGTCCTGCAAATTTGTTGGACAGACGTAGACGTACCCATACGAGGCTTCAAGACCAATACCAAATCTCCTGGCTCAAAAACTCCCGAGTTTGGCCTTGAATCTCTGGTCATGCTTCCGCTTCATTTCTTGTTGTTCACCTAGATGTCGTAAGGCCAACTCCCTCGTTTTGGACAGCTTGCTCTTTACATCCGTCAGATAACGTTCACTCTGCCTGGCTGTAACATCTAACAATTTCTCATATAACATCTTTAAAGGTCCTCTCACCTTATGTCCGAAAACCAGCTCGAATGGAGAACAGCCTAGTGCACTGTGCAGTCCGTCTCTGGCAGCAAATTCATCAGTCTCACTCTGGCACCGGTCTCACTCTCGTCATCCATGTCAGCTAAAAATATATCTTCAAGGTCCACCTCCACCTC
Organism: Procambarus clarkii; assembly: GCF_040958095.1. NCBI lineage: Eukaryota > Metazoa > Arthropoda > Malacostraca > Decapoda > Cambaridae > Procambarus > Procambarus clarkii. Next base: position 28,965,117 of record NC_091211.1, on the reverse strand, counting down.
TGTCTGAAGGGGTCCTGGCCTCGAGAACATCCACCTTGGTAGTAGCAGGACTTACCACATTCTGCTTAGCCATGGATCTGGTCACAACACAGGCTGGATAAATGACGCCATCATCCGCATCTGGTTGAGCCAGTACCGCATCAGGTTTAGTATACATAACAGGACAATCGGTCCCACTAAATTGACACTTGTCAAAATCATTATCTACAATGATATCAATCCCAGGAATGGACAACTGCTCACTGACTGCTACAGTGCACCAACCTGGTGTAATGAAAGAATTCAGGTTAACCTTAATTAAGGGTACACTGTATATGCCCTCCAAATCCCTGCAATAACACTACCTCTCCAGTGTCTTCTGTGCTAACATCAGTAAGAACATTGCGAGAAATTAAAGACTGGGAAGCACCAGTGTCCCTTAACAATTTGACTGATTTCCAGGCTCCACTAGTACATAATAGGGTTCCCGAATGTAGGTATGGATCAAAATTAGTCATCCACTTGGGCTTGACTGGAGCAACATTGGCATTAATGGTTTGCAAACCCCTACTCATAATTAGACCAGTTGGTCTCAACTCTGGGTGCAAAACGTAACATGAATTTACTACATGACCTCTTCTCCTGCGATGCGTGCAATATCTGCTAGTGGTCGGAACAGCCGAACCCACTGCAGGCTTAGGCACTACATTACTTGAGGTTGACAACCCTGGCTTTACAGGAGAAGGGTTAAGGGGAGTAGGTGAATTAGCTGGTCGAGTTTTGAAAACATTATGGTTAGGAGCATAATTAGTTTTAGCCTTAAAATGACACATTGGGGCTCTAAAAGGCCCTTTAGCGAGTAATTCATGCTCATCAACTAGCTTGGCTAATTTGAAAAGATTTGTGGTTTATTTTCAGCCATAAATAAAGCTAATTTCTCTGGTAGACATCCCACTACTTCAGTTACTATGAGGTCTCTTAAAGTCTCAAACTCTAATATTAAGTGCTTTAATCCATCTGTCAAAGTGGTTTAATTTTACTCTTACAAAGTCTGAAATAGTCTGGTCATGTGCTCTTTTTAAACTTCTGAACTTTATTCTATGTGCCTCTGGGATCTGCTGGTAAGCATTCAAAATACTTTGCTGCACAAATTGAAATTCTAAAGAATTCTCAGCAGGCAAAGATGCAAATACCTCTTGGGCTTTACCCTTAAATTGACCTTTTAATATGCTAACCCATTTATCGACAGGCCAGTTCACGCCGACTGCTAGTTTCTTAAAATGCAAGAAAAATATTTCTATCTTCATTAAACTTAAGTAATTCTACATGTTTGCTGTACTTAGAAGAACTATTGGTACTCTAGATTATTACTAGTGTTACCTAGCCCTGCTGCAATTCTCTGCTGTTCTAACCGGTTATTATTTTCAGCCATACTCTGCTGAATTTCTAATTGTTTAGTCTGCTGCTCTGTTTAGTTTGTTGCTCTGCTAGTCGTAACTGAGCCTCCAACTCAAGGAGTTTTGTCTGGGTCTACAACTCCAATCTCTGCTTCTAACTTAGCCATTTCTAATTCCATCTCCAACTTGAAGATCGCCACCTTGTCACTTTACTTTTCTTCTAACTCTCCCAAACACTCTTCTTCAAGTCTCTCCTCCTCCACCAAGTGTGTGACAATCGTCCTTAACACTTTAGCTTTCAACATCTTACTGGGAATAGCTAGGTTCAATCTATCAGCCAGCAATAATAAACCAGACTTCGTTAAGTCTTTAATTTTACCGAAATTTGGCTGATCCACCAGCGCAGCAACCTGATCCTCCATGGTTGGGTCAATAATCACAACTTACACTTAACACAAACTATACTTGGCCCCTGGCACAAGCTGAACACTTACCTCAATCGTGAAGCGTTTAGAACTTTTCACAGCAGCTTAGTTTGAACAGTCCATTTCACAGGCTGGTTTAGGCGTCACTAGATAATCACAGAGTACCTAGGTATAAGTAGTACTGTTAATTGAACAACTATTTCAGGGTGTTAAAGTATAATCTATCAACCTCCCGGACAGGTCCCCATGTGTCACGACCCTTTAGACTAAATAATGTTCTTCTCCCCACAGTGTAAAGAACAAATAAAAAATCTGCCATGCCAATAGGTGTCTTGGGGTATAATTAATCGGTGTATAAAAACGGGAGAACAATATATTTTGCTAAGGGTGACAACTTTACAACAATTAAATAAATAGTATCCAGAAATATTTATCAGCATGTAATACTATAGAATGCAAGTAATTATTTGAGACCTGAGCACTATCACCAGAATATGGAGCAAGTCAAATACACCAAAATCGTCTATCCAGATGAATTAATATGTATATGGGCTTAAAATAACATAAACCAAGAACTTAGCTTAAACACAGCTGCACTCGACCGCAACCACCACTCGACTGCCCAGGACGTGGTCCGCAGGCCCAACGTCGACTAACCGTCTACCCAAACACCAATTAACATTCGCATGAACATTGTGAACATTCTATTTACAAAGGTCAGCCCTAAACTCCAACATTATTAACTAAGAGTTGTAATTACTAGTCTCACATTCCTTGAAATATTACGGCTACCAAATATGGGAATAAATAAATATAAAACTATAGGCAATTGATATGCTAACAATCGCCCTGGCTATTCCCAAATATTGTCAACCGCCCACACGGCTAATTTCACGTGACATCCACCACCAAAACAACCTTACACACACTACCCAGCTATCTATGTTATATATATAATGTATATATATCTATATACACAAATCTTTTACAACTGACAGCAATATTTACTTAGAGAAAACAATAATATACGAGGTTCGGGAGAATTGGCAGAATCTTAATAAGATTCGTGACATCCCTCCCGTCCCCTAAGAAAAAATGAAATGAACAGAAGGTTTTCATTTTTTTTTGTTCGGCTGCACGAGTATAACAGGTCATATAACATGAGAAATGCTTCAACAAAGTACAATGAAATGAAAACTCTCAAATTAACAATATACAAAATTTACAAATATCTTCTGAAGGAAGAACACTACATGTTAAGGCACTGCAACAGGAAATCCTCTGGATAAGGCATCAGCAATAACATTTTGCCTCCCAGGAATATGACGAATTACAATATTGAATTCTTGCAGCAATAATGACCATCTAAGTATTCTCTGGTTTTTACACTTCATAGAATTGGTAAATGTCAATGGATTATGGTCTGTATATATTATTACTTTATTTCCTGATAAATATGTCTCAAATTTCTTCACCGCAAGTATTAAACAAAGTGCTTTTTCAACTGCAGAGTAATTAAGTTGGGTCTTGTCAAATTTACGGGAGAAATAATAAACAGGATGTTCTAACTCATCCGGTCCTACTTTGAACAAAACAGCACCTGCTCCTACATCGGAAGCGTCTGTGAAGAATAAAAGGTTTATCATACTGTGGACTCGCTAACACAGGTGAAGTAGAGAATTCCTTTCAATTTCTGAAAAGATTTCCGACACTCCTGCGTCCACTTAAATTTTACCTGTTTCGTTAAGAGATTTGTTATGGGTGCAGCAACAATAGAAAAGTTTTTACAATACCTTCTATAATACGCACACATTCCCATAAATCTTTGCACCGACTTATTTGTTAGGACCGAGTACTCCACAATTGCCTGAATCTTGTCGTGCAATGGGACTATCCTTCCTTGTCCTACCTCATGCCCTAAATACACTATAGTTCCTTTAGCCCAACTACATTTCTTCATATTGACAGTTAAATTAGCATGTTTTAACACAAACAATTTCCTTAAATTAGACATATGATCTACCCAAGTCTGACTGAAAATTTCAATGTCATCCAGATGCCCTACAGTCTGGGACATCCCTTAACAAAGAATTCATTAATTTCCGAAACGTGGCTGGAGCATTCCTTAATCCAAAAGGCATGACATTAAACTCTTAAGCTCCATCAGGAGTGATAAAGGCTGTCACTTCCCTTGCAAAATCTGTAAGAGGTATCTTATGATATCCCTTAAATAGGTCCAACTTAGATACAAAGTTAGCCTGACCTATAGTATCTATACAATCTTCCAATAACGGTAAAGGGTAATCAACTACAGTTACCTGGTTGAGTTTTCTATAATCCACTACTAATCTCTACTTATTTTCTGGTACTAACAGACATGGCGAACTCCAGGAACTCTGACTGGGTCTGATGAACCATGTCGAAGAAGATAATCAACCTCCTCCTGGATGATACGACGTTTCACGGGTGTCACTCGATAAGGGCGCAGCCGAATTGGAGTCACATTTGTCGGTGATATCATGCGTAATGAGAGGAGTCTGAGTGGGGACCTCACCAAACACGCTAGAAGACGCCTCCAGAAGGTCCTGGAACTCCGTTCTCTCCTCATCCTGCAAATGACTCAATTCTTCCCCGGAACTACTGGAATTAGATAAACAAATATTACCATCTTCTTCAGCAACACTACTCTTCAGGAATTACCTCCTCAGCCACACAACAAGCCACAATACTAGGCCCACAATAAGCCTTCAACCAGTTTACATGTACACTCATGGTCTGTCTTTTCTGCTTGGGATGGCAAACCTTGTAAGTCACTTCTCCAAGACGTTTTAATACTTGATATGGTCCTGCAAATTTGTTGGACATAGACGTACCCATACGAGGCTTCAAGACCAATACCAAATCTCCTGGCTCAAAAACTCCCGAGTTTGGCCTTGAATCTCTGGTCATGCTTCTGCTTCATTACTTCTTTTTGTTCACCTAGATGTCGTAAGGCCAACTCCCTCGCTTTGGACAGCTTGCTCTTGACATCCGTCAGATAACGATCACTCTGCCTGGCTGTAACATCTAACAATTTCTCATACATCTTTAAAGGTCCTCTCACCTTATGTCCGAAAACCAGCTCGAATGGAGAACAGCCTAGTGCACTGTGCAGTCCGTCTCTGGCAGCAAATTCACCGGTCTCACTCTGGCACCGGTCTCACTCTCGTCATCCATGTCAGCTAAAAATGTATCTTCAAGGTCCACCTCCACCTCTGTGTCTGAAGGGGTCCTGGCCTCGAGAACATCCACCTTGGTAGTAGCAGGACTTACCACATTCTGCTTACCCATGGATCTGGTCACAACACAGGCTGGATAAATGACACCATCATCCGCATCTGGTTGAGCCAGTACTGCATCAGGTTTAGTATACATAACAGGACAATCGGTCCCACTAAATTGACACTTGTCAAAATCATTATCTACAATGATATCAATCCCAGGAATGGACAACTGCTCACCGACTGCTACAGTGCACCAACCTGGTGTAATGAAAGAATTCAGGTTAACCTTAATTAAGGGTACACTCTGTATATGCCCTCCAAGTCCCTGCAATAACACTACCTCTAGTGTCTTCTGTGCTAACATCAGTAAGAACATGGCGAGAAATTAAAGACTGGGAAGCACCAGTGTCCCTTAACAATTGGACTGATTTCCAGGCTCCACTAGTACATAATAGGGTTCCCGAATGTAGGTATGGATGAAAATTAGTCATCCACTTGGGCTTGACTGGAGCAACATTAATGCCAATGGTTTGCAAACCCCTACTCATAATTAGACCTGTTGGTCTCAACTCTGGGTGCAAAACATAACATGAATTTACCACATGACCTCTTCTCCTGCGATGCGTGCAATATCTGCTAGTGGTCGGAACAGCCGAACCCACTGCAGGCTTAGGCACTACATTACTTGAGGTTGACAACCCTGGCTTTACAGGAGAAGGGTTAAGGGGAGTAGGTGAATTAGCTGGTCGAGTTTTGAAAACATTATGGTTAGGAGCACAATTAGTTTTAGCCTTAAAATGACACATTGGGGCTCTAAAAGGCCCTTTAGCGAGTAATTCATGCTCATCAACTAGCTTGGCTAATTTGAAAAGATCAGTGGTTTATTTTCAGCCATAAATAAAGCTAATTTCTCTGGTAGACATCCCACTTCTTCAGTTACTATGAGGTTTCTTAAAGTCTCAAACTCTAATATTAAGTGCTTTAATCCATCTGTCAAAGTGGTTTAATTTTACTCTTACAAAGTCTGAAATAGTCTGGTCATGTGCTCTTTTTAAACTTCTGAACTTTATTCTATGTGCCTCTGGGAGCTGCTGGTAAGCATTCAAAATACTCTGCTGAACAAATTGAAATTCTAAAGAATTCTCAGCAGGCAAAGATGCAAATACCTCTTGGGCTTTACCCTTAAATTGACCTTTTAATATGCTAACCCATTGATCGACAGGCCAGTTCACGCCGACTGCTAGTTTCTTAAAATGCAAGAAAAATATTTCTGTATCTTCATTAAACTTAAGTAATTCTACATGTTTGCTGTACTTAGAAGAACTATTGGTACTCTAGATTATTACTAGTGTTACCTTGCCCTGCTGCAATTCTCTGCTGTTCTAACCGGTTATTATTTTCAGCCATACTCTGCCGAATTTCTAATTGTTTAGTCTGCTGCTCTGTTTAGTTTGTTGCTCTGCTAGTCGTAACAGCCTCCAACTCAAGGAGTTTTGTCTGGGTCTGCAACTCCAATCTCTGCTTCTAACTTAGCCATTTCTAATTCCATCTCCAACTTGAAGATCGCCACCTTGTCACTTGACTTTTCTAACTCTCCCAAACACTCTTCTTCAAGTCTCTCCTCCTCCACCAAGTGTGTGACAATCGTCCTTAACACTTGAGCTTTCAACATCTTACTGGGAATAGCTAGGTTCAATCTATCAGCCAGCAATAATAAACCAGACTTCGTTAAGTCTTTAATTTTACCGAAATTTGGCTGATCCACCAGCGCAGCAACCTGATCCTCCATGGTTGGGTCAATAATCACAACTTACACTTAACACAAACTATACTTGGCCCCTGGCACAAGCTGAACACTTACCTCAATCGTGAAGCGTTTAGAACTTTTCACAGCAGCTTAGTTTGAACAGTTCATTTCACAGGCTGGTTTAGGCGTCACTAGATAATCACAGAGTACCTAGGTATAAGTAGTACTGTTAATTGAACAACTATTTCAGGGAGTTAAAGTATAATCTATCACCCTCCCGGACAGGTCCCCATGTGTCACGACCCTTTAGACTAAATAATGTTCTTCTCCCCACAGTGTAAAGAAATAAAAAAAAAAAAATAAAAAATCTGCCATGCCAATAGGTGTCTTGGGGTATAATTAATCGGTGTATAAAAACGGGAGAACAATATATTTTGCTAAGGGTGACAACTTTACAACAATTAAATAAATAGTATCCAGAAATATTTATCAGCGTGTAATACTATAGAATGCAAGTAATTAATTGAGACCTGAGCACTATCACCAGAATATGGAGCAAGTCAAATACACCAAAATCGTCTATCCAGATGAATTAATATGTATATGGGCTTAAAATAACATAAACCAAGAACTTAGCTTAAACACAGCTACACTCGACCGCAGCCACCACTCGACTGCCCAGGACGTGGTCCGCAGGCCCAACGTCGACTAACCGTCTACCGAAACACCAATTAACGTTCACATGAACATTGTGAACATTCTATTTACAAAGGTCAGCCCTAAACTCCAACATTATTAACTAAGAGTTGTAATTACCGGTCTCACATTCCTTGAAATATTATGGCTACCAAATATGGGAATAAATAAATATAAAACTATAGGCAATTGATATGCTAACAATCGCCCTGGCTATTCCCAAATATTGTCAACCGCCCACACGGCTAATTTCACGTGACATCCACCACCAAAACAACCTTACACACACTACCCAGCTATCTATGTTATATATATATATATAATGTATATATATCTATATACACAAATCTTATACAACTGACAGCAATATTTACTTAGAGAAAACAATAATATAATACGAGGTTCGGGAGAATTGGCAGAATCTTAATAAGATTCGTGACATCCCTCCCGTCCCCTAAGAAAAAATGAAATGAACAGAAGGTTATTTCATTTTTTTTTTTGTTCGGCTGCATGAGTATAACAGGTCATATAACATGAGAAATGCTTCAACAAAGTACAATGAAATGAAAACTCAAATTAACAATATCCAAAATTTACAAATATCTTCTGAAGGAAGAACACTACATGTTAAGGCACTGCAACAGGAAATCCTCTGGATAAGGCATCAGCAATAACATTTTGCCTCCCAGTAATATGACGAATTACAATATTGAATTCTTGCAGCAATAATGACCATCTAAGTATTCTCTGGTTTTTACACTTCATAGAATTGGTAAATGTCAATGAATTATGGTCTGTATATATTATTACTTTATTTCCTGATAAATATGTCTCAAATTTCTTCACCGCAAGTATTAAACAAAGTGCTTTTTCAACTGCAGAGTAATTAAGTTGGGTCTTGTCGAATTTACGGGAGAAATAATAAACAGGATGTTCTAACTCATCCGGTCCTACTTGGAACAAAACAGCACCTGCTCCTACATCGGAAGCGTCTGTGAAGAATAAAAGGTTTATCATACTGTGGACTCGCTAACACAGGTGAAGTAGAGAGAATTCCTTTCAATTTCTGAAAAGATTTCCGACACTCTTGCGTCCACTTAAATTTTACCCGTTTCCTTAAGAGATTTGTTATGGGTGCAGCAACAATAGAAAAGTTTTTACAATACCTTCTATAATACGCACACATTCCCATAAATCTTTGCACCGACTTATTTGTTAGGACCGAGTACTCCACAATTGCCCGAATCTTGTCGTGCAATGGGACTATCCTTCCTTGTCCTACCTCATGCCCTAAATACACTATAGTTCCTTTAGCCCAACTACATTTCTTCATATTGACAGTTAAATTAGCATGTTTTGACACAAACAATTTCCTTAAATTAGACATATGATCTACCCAAGTCTGACTGAAAAATTTCAATGTCATCCAGATGCCCTACAGTCTGGGACATCCCTTAACAAAGAATTCATTAATTTCTGAAACGTGGCTGGAGCATTCCTTAATCCAAAAGGCATGACATTAAACTCTTAAGCTCCATCAGGAGTGATAAAGGCTGTCACTTCCCTTGCAAAATCTGTAAGAGGTATCTTATGATATCCCTTAGATAGGTCCAACTTAGATACAAAGTTAGCCTGACCTATAGTATCTATACAATCTTCCAATAATGGTAAAGGGTAATCAACTACAGTTACCTGGTTGAGTTTTCTATAATCCACTACTAATCTCTACTTATTTTCTGGTTTTGGTACTAACAGACATGGCGAACTCCAGGAACTCTGACTGGGTCTGATGAATCCATGTCGAAGAAGATAATCAACCTCCTCCTGGATGATACGACGTTTCACGGGTGTCACTCGATAAGGGCGCAGCCGAATTGGAGTCACATTTGTCAGGGTGATATCATGCGTAATGAGAGGAGTCCGAGTGGGGACCCTCACCAAACAAGCTAGAAGACGCCTCCAGAAGGTCCTGGAACTCCGTTCTCTCCTCATCCTGCAAATGACTCAATTCTTCCCCGGAACTACTGGAATTAGATAAACAAATATTACCATCTTCTTCAGCAACACTCGACTCTTCAGGAATTACCTCTTCAGCCACACAACAAGCCACAATACTAGGCCCACAATAAGCCTTCAACCAGTTTACATGTACACTCATGGTCTGTCTTTTCTGCTTGGGATGGCAAACCTTGTAAGTCACTTCTCCAAGAAGTTTTAATACTTGATATGGTCCTGCAAATTTGTTGGACAGACGTAGACGTACCCATACGAGGCTTCAAGACCAATACCAAATCTCCTGGCTCAAAAACTCCCGAGTTTGGCCTTGAATCTCTGGGCATGCTTCTGCTTCATTACTTCTTGTTGTTCACCTAGATGGCGTGAAGCCAACTCCCTCGTTTTGGACAGCTTGTCCAACTAGTACATAATAGGGTTCCCGAATGTAGGTATGGATCAAAATTAGTCATCCACTTGGGCTTGACTGGAGCAACATTGGCATTAATGGTTTGCAAACCCCTACTCATAATTAGACCTGTTGGTCTCAACTCTGGGTGCAAAACATAACATGAATTTACCACATGACCTCTTCTCCTGCGATGCGTGCAATATCTGCTAGTGGTCGGAACAGCCGAACCTACTGCAGGCTTAGGCACTACATTACTTGAGGTTGACAACCCTGGCTTTACAGGAGAAGGGTTAAGGGGAGTAGGTGAATTAGCTGGTAGAGTTTTGAAAACATTATGGTTAGGAGCATAATTAGTTTTAGCCTTAAAATGACACATTGGGGCTCTAAAAGGCCCTTTAGCGAGTAATTCATGCTCATCAACTAGCTTGGCTAATTTGTTAAGATCAGTGGTTTATTTTCAGCCATAAATAAAGCTAATTTCTCTGGTAGACATCCCACTACTTCCTCAGTTACTATGAGGTCTCTTAAAGTCTCAAACTCTGTAATATTAAGTGCTTTAATCCATCTGTCAAAGTGATTTAATTTTACTCTTACAAAATCAGAAATAGTCTGGTCATGTGCTCTTTTTAAACTTCTGAACTTTATTCTATGTGCCTCTGGGAGCTGCTGGTAAGCATTCAAAATACTCTGCTGCACAAATTGAAATTCTAAAGAATTCTCAGCCGGCAAAGATGCAAATACCTCTTGGGCTTTACCCTTAAATTGTCCTTTTAATATGCTAACCCATTTATCGACTGGCCAGTTCACGCCGACTGCTAGTTTCTTAAAATGCAAGAAAAATATTTCTGAATCTTCATTAAACTTAGGTAATTCTACATGTTTGCTGTACTTAGAAGAACTATTGGTACTCTAGATTATTACTAGCGTTACCTTGCCCTGCTGCAATTCTCTGCTGTTCTAACCGGTTATTATTTTCAGCCATACTCTGCTGAATTTCTAATTGTTTAGTCTGCTGCTCGGTTTGTTTAGTTTGTTGCTCTGCTAGTCGTAACCGAGCCTCCAACTCTAGGTGTTTTGTCTGGGTCTGCAACTCCAATCTCTGCTTCTAACTTAGCCATTTCTAATTCCATCTCCAACTTGAAGATCGCCACCTTGTCATTTTTTTCTTCTAACTCTCCCAAACACTCTTCTTCAAGTCTCTCCTCCTCCACCAAGTGTGTGACAATCGTCCTTAACACTTTAGCTTTCAACATCTTACTGGGAATAGCTAGGTTCAATCTATCAGCCAGCAATAATAAACCAGACTTCGTTAAGTCTTTAATTTTACCGAAATTGGGCTGATCCACCAGCGCAGCAACCCGATCCTCCATGGTTGGTTCAATAATCACAGCTTACACTTAACACAAACTATACTTGGCCCCTGGCACAAGCTGAACACTTACCTCAATCGTGAAGCGTTTAGAACTTTTCACAGCAGCTTAGTTTGAACAGTCCATTTCACAGGCTGGTTTAGGCGTCACTAGATAATCACAGAGTACCTAGGTATAAGTAGTACTGTTAATTGAACAACTATTTCAGGGCGTTAAAGTATAATCTATCACCCTCCCGGACAGGTCCCCCATGTGTCACGACCCTTTAGACTAAATAATGTTCTTCTCCCCACAGTGTAAAGAAATAAAAAAAAACAAATAAAAATCTGCCATGCCAATAGGTGTCTAGGGGTATAATTAATCAGTGTATAAAAACGGGAGAACAATATATTTTGCTAAGGGTGACAACTTTACAACAATTAAATAAATAGTATCCAGAAATATTTATCAGCATGTAATACTATAGAATGCAAGTAATTATTTGAGACCTGAGCACTATCACCAGAATATGGAGTAAGTTATAAATACACTAAACTCGTCTATCCAGATGAATTAATATTTATATGGGCTTAAAATAACATAAACCAAGAACTTAGCTTAAACACAGCTGCACTCGACCGCAGCCACCACTCGACTGCCCAGGACGTGGTCCGCAGGCCCAACGTCGACTAACCGTCTACCCAAACACCAATTAACGTTCGCATGAACATTGTGAACATTCTATTTACAAAGGTCAGCCCTAAACTCCAACATTATTAACTAAGAGTTTTAATTACTAGTCTCACATTCCTTGAAATATTATGGCTACCAAATATGGGAATAAATAAATATAAAACTATAGGCAATTGATATGCTAACAATCGCCCTGGCCATTCCCAAATATTGTCAACCGCCCACACGGCTAATTTCACGTGACATCCACCACCAAAACAAACCTTACACACTCTACCCAGCTATCTATGTTATATATATATATATATATATATATATATATATATATATATATATATATATATATATATATATAATGTATATATATCTATATACACAAATCTTATACAACTGACAGCAATATTTACTTAGAGAAAACAATAATATAATACGAGGTTCGGGAGAATTGGCAGAATCTTAATAAGATTCGTGACAGCTATCCCTCCACTAATTTTGTGGTGGAGGGATTAGTACCACTTGGAGTGATTCAAGTGCCACTTTGAGAGTCACCAGGGTAGTCCTCGCCCCCTTGTTACCTGTAGAGGTACACCCATCAGTCCACCTGCTATATACATGCTGCAGGTACACGTGTGTTAAAAATCAAGTTGTTCAGAGGCCCCCAAGCATCTCTTGCTGCCAATTAAAAACTTTTCAACTTTTATAATATCAAGTCCTTATGAATTTTCTCATCGTTAGCAATTTGGCTAAAGTCTTTACGATATATATATATATATATATATATATATATATATATATATATATATATATATATATATATATATATATATATATATATATATATAATATTACACAATGGGATTTTAACCTTAAAGGGAGCCATCGGTGTCACTGAAGTAAAGAGCAGCAGCAGCCAGTGCCACTACACACCTGCAACAGCAGCAGCCAGTGCCACTACACACCTGCAACAGCAGCAGCCAGTGCCACTACACACCTGCAACTTGCAACACGAACAATAATGGCCAAAACAGACACTAAAACCTACATAATAACACAAGAAAATGTCGGCGTCTTAGGTTAGAGGGCGGCCTGAGATGTGACCAAACACGTAAGGTCGTGTGAACGGTTACTGTCATAAAGTTAACCTCTTTTTGCCATGTCTTGCTCTTGTAAGGCCTGATACAGTGACGAATTTAGCATCAAATCTTAGTCGTTCCTTCTACCCTAGGGGGTCGGTCGGCCGAGCGGACAGCACGCTGGACTTGTGATCCTGGGTTCGATCCCGGGCGCCGGCGAGAAACAATGGGCAGAGTTTCTTTCACCCTATGCCCCTGTTACCTAGCAGTATAATAGGTACCTGGGTGTTAGTCAGCTGCCACGGGCTGCTTCCTGGGGTGGAGGCCTGGTCGAGGACCGGGCCGCGGGGGACACTAAAGCTCCGAAATCATCTCAAGATAACCTCAAGAAGATTGTGTGTGTGTGTGTTTACTAGTTGTTTACTAGTTGTGTTTTTACGGGGGTTGAGCTTTGCTCTTTCGGCCCGCCTCTCAACTGTCAATCAACTGTTTACTAACTACTTCCCCCCCCCCCCCCAGGAAGCAGCCCGTGACAGCTGACTAACTCCCAGGTACCTATTTACTGCTAGGTAACAGGGGCACTTAGGGTGAAAGAAACTTTGCCCATTTGTTTCTGCCTCGTGCGGGAATCGAACCCGCGCCACAGAATTACGAGTGTGTGCGTGTGTGTGTGTTTAGGATCAGGCTTCACTTCTTGAACTCCTCCGTTCGTACCTAGCTTTGAAATTATGAATCAAGCTGCCTCTACAATCTGCTCGTTTAGTTCATTCCTCTTTCCTAGTATTGTTCCTATAGTAGTGGTCTCACGTAGGTGGTGTAGTAATCTCAATACCGTCTTGTTAACGTTCAGAATGCTGTCCTGATTTTCGCCAGGTTTGAATGTGCTTCTTGTCACTTGTTCCCCCATTTTCATCACCTTAAATTTGCTAATGTTGAAGTACATTCCCATTGCTCGTAACAATTATGTAGCTTGTGAAGTTAATGTTTATATATATATATATATATATATATATATATATATATATATATATATATATATATATATATATATATATATATATATATATATATATATATATTGCGTCTCCATTTGTCACAATTCTTCTTTTTATATTTACATCGTCTGTAAATATTGACATGTAGAACTTTACCCCGTTGTTCATTCATAAGCATAAACAATAGCGTGGTTCCTGGCCCTGATCTTTGAGAGTCACCGCTTGTTACATAACTCCCTTCTCGCAACCTCACTATGATTTACTAGCTTCTGTCTGTTAGGTCCTCTTACTTATTTCAGTGGTATGTGTCTGAGCCTGTCTGCATTCCTGTGCGCCTGGTTTCCTTACTAGAGGGCGAGGGGGGGGGTGGGAGGCCTGGCCCCATCTCTCCTGGCACCTGTTTCAGACCAACAAAGGGTTCCTATTCGGGTCATCGGACTCTCCACTGCAGGGGTCGATTGTGAGGGACTGTCCGTGTAGGTTTGGTGTCCAGGCTGGGGCGAGAGGGAAAGATCTTTGCACCGGTGAATAAGAATTTATGATTCCCCTGTTAAAAAGGGAGGGGGGGCACCGCTTGGGATTGATTGTTGCCGCCGAAGGCGGCTAGTTTAATTGTGCACCCCATACTCATCCTGTGAGCGGTATTGTGCACCCCATACTCATCCTGTGAGCGGTATTGTGCACCCCATACTCATCCTGTGAGCGGTATTGTGCACCCCATACTCATCCTGTGAGCGGTATTGTGCACCCCATACTCATCCTGTGAGCGGTATTGTGCACCCCATACTCATCCTGTGAGCGGTATTGTGCACCCCATACTCATCCTGTGAGCGGTATTGTGCACCCCATACTCATCCTGTGAGCGGTATTGTGCACCCCATACTCATCCTGTGAGCGGTATTGTGCACCCCATACTCATCCTGTGAGCGGTATTGTGCACCCCATACTCATCCTGTGAGCGGTATTGTGCACCCCATACTCATCCTGTGAGCGGTATTGTGCACCCCATACTCATCCTGTGAGCGGTATTGTGCACCCCATACTCATCCTGTGAGCGGTATTGTGCACCCCATACTCATCCTGTGAGCGGTATTGTGCACCCCATACTCATCCTGTGAGCGGTATTGTGCACCCCATACTCATCCTGTGAGCGGTATTGTGCACCCCATACTCATCCTGTGAGCGGTATTGTGCACCCCATACTCATCCTGTGAGCGGTATTGTGCACCCCATACTCATCCTGTGAGCGGAATTGTGCACCCCATACTCATCCTGTGAGCGGAATTGTGCACCCCATACTCATCCTGTGAGCGGTATTGTGCACCCCATACTCATCCTGTGAGCGGTATTGTGCACCCCATACTCATCCTGTGAGCGGTATTGTGCACCCCATACTCATCCTGTGAGCGGTATTGTGCACCCCATACTCATCCTGTGAGCGGTATTGTGCACCCCATACTCATCCTGTGAGCGGTATTGTGCACCCCATACTCATCCTGTGAGCGGTATTGTGCACCCCATACTCATCCTGTGAGCGGTATTGTGCTCCCCATACTCATCCTGTGAGCGGTATTGTGCACCCCATACTCATCCTGTGAGCGGTATTGTGCACCCCATACTCATCCTGTGAGCGGAATTGTGCACCCCATACTCATCCTGTGAGCGGAATTGTGCACCCCATACTCATCCTGTGAGCGGAATTGTGCACCCCATACTCATCCTGTGAGCGGTAGCGCAAAAAGCATTACAGAGGGCACAAAAGGTCTTTATCAGACCTCATCTTAGATTATTACATAAACAATTTGATGTATCATTCACACCTTATTCATTCGATGCACCTCTTCCTGGCACTGGGCTAGCACTCTGCTTCCCTTGGTGCCCCTGGTAAGTGACATTCCTTGGCTCCAGGACCCAACCTTTTAAATCATGTATATGGAAAACGAAACCACCAATCAAATATTTACCGGTGGGATAGCGAAGTAAGACAGTAATTGGAGATGGGGCTCTGTAATCCCGGCTCCGTTGGGCCCAGACCAGGCCTAATACCTGGTTAATATAACTGATCCTCTCTTCCCAACCCCCAACCCCCCCTCACACTTCCTTCACAGGGGCGAACCTCAGGCGCTCCAGTTGTCACTACCTGGAGTAGTCCCTCTGCCTATTGGTGGTGCTGATAATGCAGCCCTCTGCCTATTGGGTGCTGTTATTGCAGCCCTCTGCCTATTGGGTGCTGTTATTGCAGCCCTCTGCCTATTGGGTGCTGTTATTGCAGCCCTCTGCCTATTGGGTGCTGTTATTGCAGCCCTCTGCCTATTGGGTGCTGTTATTGCAGCCCTCTGCCTATTGGGTGCTGCTTTTACTGCAGCCCTCGGCCTATTGGTTGTGCTTTTTTAGGCCTGTTGGTGCTGGTAATGCAGCACGTGTCTATTGGTGCTGTTATTGCAATTCTCGGTCTATTGATGGTGCTGTTATTGCAGCCCTTGACCTATTGTTTTTTATTATTATTTTATACTACAGACGTGGTCACACATTTACAATGCTAAGCAGCATATATACATTAACCCTGTCCATGGAGGACAGAAGAGATTTGTTAAACATATAGTTCAGGGATTTTCTGAACATTCACAGAAGGTGATAGTGCTTTTAAAATGCTAAGCTAACCTACATGCGTAAATACATAGATACACAGATTTACGTATGCCCTACATGAAGTGTTCGATGTGTCTTTTACATAGTGTCATTAATGTGCATTTACAAAGGTGAAATGTAAATCTGATCAGCTTCCACATACTCTTTATACACATACATACATACACATACATTTGTCTCTTTTACTCTGACAGGGTGAGATAGCCGATAGAGAAATTAGTGTGTAATTAAGCACTTAACCACACAAGGTGATTAAGATGCTTTTACAAGCTCAGGTTATATATTTACATCACATACATTGTATAATTGATACATTACATGGTCAATATTGGGTACAAGTTCAATATCTCATCAAGTGTTCCAGTATTCATATAGTAGTTACAGATTTCAGCATACCTTAGCCCAGGAGGGCAAATTCTACATGCATTCTACAATTGGTGGCGCTATTAATGTAGCCCTCGGCCTGTTAAGACCCGATCTTACATCCACTATGCTTACAAAACGTGTAAATCATTACTAGTAAAGCGAGATCATATACAGCTAGGATTAGAATGAATATATATTTATTCTTATCTAATTTTCCAAGTTAGCAAAGCAGAATATTTATTTGAAGCCTTATACAATCCTCAGTGGTAAGCATACATCCTGAATTGTACGGTATATTGTTCATAAATTATGCACCATGACCTACCTGTTCAGTTCCTGTACATTCAGCCCTGCTGTTTCCAACTTGGGCACGAACAGGTTCACACCGCTGCCGCAACAGATGACACAATACGAAGTAACATCTTTGCTTTTAGGATAGAAAAAAAAATGCTTGACTAAATAATACCATGACAGTTTTATTCAATGTTCAATACAAAACTTTTTACTTTGGCTCTAATGTATAAGATAGGCAATGATAATGGCACTCATTATGATCATGACAGTTATGTATATACAGTACACATGATTCAGGTATTGATGAGATCTCCAGAAATATTTCTCGACTCTCTGCCAGTCATACACACGAATCAAGAGCAAACTTTACTTAAACGTTTGACAATGACTTATTTTAGAACTGTTGAAACTGTAGAGAGGAACAGTTGCAAGTTTAACACCCAGGCACCTCTGTTTACATACAACGAAGGTCATACATACTTGAGTTTACTTGGTCATTTTGCTAACCTTAAAAAAAATACCTTTGCTTAAAGAATTTCGGCTTAGCAAGTTTACTTGAAAGCTATACCTTTAAATAAAAACATGATATAGCGGAAGTTTGAAAACTTTATTGAAAGGACAGTATTTCAAAGTATTCGCATGAGGAATACAAAATACTGTTCGACTTTCTCTGCCCATAAGGTGTCTTGGACAGTTTAGTGAAGTGGCAATGAAAGCAGACACAAACCTCAAGTTTGATCTTGTATAATGTATAAATTCCAACAGTAACACTTGTGAAGTGTGTGTCTGCACTATGCTACTTCATAACAAAGGATTACATGGGATGCAAAGCTGCAAACTTTTCCTAATGTACAAGAGCTGGCATTTAGTAGGAATGAATGGACGAATATAACAATAACCAACAAAATTATAAATAGCGTTCGAAATGAAAGGGAAACATATACAAAGGAATGAAACATATGAAGACAACATAATAGACTCATCCTTGATATACAGAGCAAATGATGTTTCACCATGTTGAAATATATGCAGCAGCACTGGCATATAAAATTGTAGTTACAAAAGTTGTGCACATATGCATATATCCTAACACCTGTAAGTATATCAACGTTAAATATGAACATAATGCATGAGTGGAGAAATACCAAAGCCAAAAAGTCCAGAAAATACTGTAGAGTGCGAGATGGTGATCTGGAGACTGTAATTCACTATCTTTATAAAGTGGAACAATCTCTAACTTTACAGCAAGTTGAGCTTTAAAACATCTTACAATGTTCATATTTTCCCTAGAGTCATTTTTGCCGATATTGATTTAATACTGTCATAATATCTAACAGATAAAAACACACTTTAAACAAAATCAGACTTGTAATTCGCCAACTGCATAAGTGCTTATAAAAAGAGAAAAAAGGTGCACTTGAATCCCAATTAGGGTTTTGATATTTTTCTTGGAGAAAACTTTTTGTAATATATTAATAATAATAATAATAATAATAATAATAATAATAATAATAATAATAATAATAAAATGGTGGACAAGCCTGAGGCAATCTTATCTAGCAGGATAGTATATGCCGTTTCCTCTATTCATTCTTTAGCAACTTCACCGAAAAATTTATGTAACAAAAGCCTAAGAAAAGAATGGATGTAACGAGGTGTTAACATGCGCCGTTAGTAATAGCAACGGTAATTATGAAAAAGGCAAGACTACGTCACATTATAAGCGAAATAAGACCAAGTTCAAACAAGTACTTGATAGTACGAAGTTTCTATCAAGTTCGTACTCAAACTTCCTATCATATTTCATCCATTATTGTGGCTTATTAACACTCGCCTTATTATTACTTATTAGGACTGTACTGACTTTGCCTGTTAACACCTTATCTTGCGTACATTCCTTATGCTTTAGTCATATTAATTCTCACTCTTACACTCCTTAAATAACAACCAACCCTGTTCCAATATTTTGTCAAATTTGTATGCTTCGCATTGTCTTTTCGATTGTATGCATTTAATCCCAACTCTCCTGAAAATCATTTTTATGCTGTTCTGACAACTTAAATCGATCTTCACTTTAAATGCGAGACGAGGCACATAATGCACTCTGACATGTAAATACGGCGACACCGAAAAGTGAGACCGTATTGGGTAGAGATTTGCACACATTACCAAAGGGGCTTTGTCAAATCTATACTGTTCACACCAATATCATGTGCCTCCTCCCTGTGTGCTGTGGAGTACTGACAGCTTGATGTATGAACTCTCACCACATATGACAAAGTCAATATAGTTATTTGCTGTTTGCAAACAAAATGTATTAAATTCGATTATTTTTATTTGCAACGTTTGTAGAGTTGCATTCTCATCCCTGTGGTTGTAAGCCAAACTGTTGATTGTGAGAACAAACACCATGCAACAGCTTAATTGTGGATAACGTGTCATATATTAGAAAGCTTTAGCGCGTGAAACACTTTCCACAATAAGGGACCTGTGCCCACATACATGTCTTTCCTGAACTGTCTTGTCACTTAACTTTCCTCATACTGCTTGCTACATTCTTGTAACTTTTTTAATTGTTTGGGATCTATTCTTATATCTCCATTTAGACAGTCTGAATCCATGTTCCATCTCGCCATTTATTAAGTACAGTATTTCAATTTCTCAAAGTATGTCTTGTATTTCTTCCAGCAATGTAATGGTCTTAAATGCCATCAATATATAAACTTAAACAGTAATTATTAAATATTTTGTCCGAGTCTGCTCCATTTGTTAAGCATGACTTCTATTTACAATTAAACCTGCACAATTACCACAAAACTCCAGTGTGAATACACAACACACCCGTCTCTCTCCCACTTTTCTAATCAATCATTTGAAATGCTTAAAAATAGTGAACTTTTTAAAACACACCTGTCTCTCTCTCACTTTCCTAATCAATCATTTAAAAATGCTTACAATTAATTAACTTTTTAAAACGTGAACATACAATGCCCAGTATTGTTTAATATCTGTGAGGCACACTGCACTTCACTAGCAAAGAACAGCATCAAGTGTTGCAATACTGCAGCAAGGTATCATAAATCACACGTATTAACGGCAGTCTCCTCTTGTTTTGCCTATTGGGTAGAAGCAACAGTAAGTGATAATCTGACAGATAAATGAAATGATATTTACATGGCATGATATGGTATCTTATAGAAATCACAGTTGGACCTTCATTCCACTAAATAAGAGGCAATCCCTTCCTGTGTGGTTAATCTCATCAAGCCACCCACCATTGCAAATGGAAGTTTGTAAAACACGAGATTATTCTTGTACCGATTGATGAAAACATGTATCCAGTAGCATGTATGACGTTGTTGACATACATTGGACAGATCAGAACTGCACCATTAATGTGCATTGCACATTGCAACCAATACTTGTAAAAACAAATTGTTTATCTCGGGTGAGAAACAGTCCAAGGAATAGGGATTACCTCTAAACTATGTTGGGACGTTGACACCCCTATTGAGCATCGCCCACCACCGGCCACTTGACAAGTCTCCCACATGTCCCTTGCAGCACAAAGGGGTTATTCCATTCTTGTTCGAATAAAGCAGAATTATCTGCATTATGAGGGCACGTATGGAGTGGCTAGTGGACGGGACTAGACCACAGGTGAGAGTACACCAGATAAGGCACATAGATGACACTAAAGATATTATGATCACTTTCTCCTGACTGCAGAGGCAGGAGGGTCAGTCGATCTCAATGATGTACCAGGATTGAAAAACCCAAGATGCATGAGTGTTTCAGTGACACGTGCCACCAGTGGCTCGCGGTACCTCCAAATTGTGGTATCCAAGATGGTGCGGTTCTTGTATTCTTGAGAACACGATTTCTTCAGAGTGGTTACACAGTCTGCACGGTAGTGCTGTAAGTGTGCGTCTTCGGTGTCTATCGCGTACGATGAGCAACTTCCACCAAGACAAGATAGCGGAAAGTGGTTATGGAGGGTTAGTACTCGCTCGGGGTCGTGGAAGCACTTAACATATTGCCCAGGTTTCGTGTAGTTATGAGAACGATAAACGTGCTGCAACATGTGCATGTAATGAGGGATCTCTCGGAACCATCCGTGAGAATGTCGCATAGTGTCCATGAAGTAGACGTTACGCACATTATATGAAGCTCTGGGATCTTTCTTGGTCTTGAGCGCCTTGGGTACAACAGTTTCCATCAGGCTCTTCCAGGACATAGAACTTTTAGGCATGATGACTTCATCTGTGTCAAGTAACGCAATATATTTGTAACGGTACATATTTTTGTAAAGACAGTCATTATAGGGGATGAGTTCGTTCTGGCGCTTGTTAGTGACCTTAGACTTTAAGTACATGTGAAGGAGTCCGGGAATGTTTGGCTGTTCGCCCGGCAACGTCAGTTTGGTTACTTCTACGCGCCCTTGTTCTTCATAATGCCTTAATATCTTAGATATATTAGGGTGCACTTCAAGTTCATACAGAAATACTTTGTTTGCACCTAGAATGAAGAGCATCTCTAACCACTCCACCAATCTCACGCTCAAATCATCATGTAGAAAATCTAACCCTTTCACACAAACGGCAAAGTTTTCTTTTTGTCCCCCTTTGGGTCGGTTGTTTATAACCCTGAGATTGGTAGTGGCCATGTCGCACGGCCGCTCTACGATGGAGACCGACTCTGGCACCAGGTGACGGTAGCCGGGTGGTACTTGGCATCCTATCATGTACGGCTGCATCAACCCGTTCTTATAATTACCCCACTTCTTATACCAAATATATTTATATTCCCAAACTTTGGAAAATACTGGTTCCTTATGTCCGTCAAACCACAGCTGGCAGTAGGTCTTGACCTTGGGGTCCAAACGATCAATCATACCTAAAGTGCGTATCACCGGTTTCATGGCCACCAAAGTTCTGTTATCATAATAGGAACCAAACAGATGAAAAGTCCCATTGCTAGTTTTCAGTGTCTGCCAATACACGTTATTGAAGCTTATATCATAGAGGGAAGGGAACTTTGCACACGTTTTGTTTTTGGAGAGAACTTTTCCTTTATACTTCTGCCAGTACCGAACTGGCAGGTTGGGGATTTTGGCTTGGATCAGCTCCGCCAAGTCTTGATCCGATAGCGATGGAGACTTGTCGACGGATGGCTCCAGCTCGAAGGGATTGAATTCCGTAGTAGCATTTGAAGTCGTCTCTGTTGTGGAGAGAGGCGGTGCGCGGGTCTCCACTATCTTCTGCAGCAGGAGGCGGCCAGTCATCGTCCCTCCCCGGCTAAATCCAGACTCCTCTTGCCCAGAGAACCTGAAACACCATTATCATGATTACTGTGAAATTACTTCACATCTTTTATGTTATACAGATTGTATAATATTTAATACCTTTCAATTCAAGTTACTGTAACTTAATTTGCAGGTCATTGTTTTTTCCTGAATTAGGACTAGAAAAACGTGTTTTTCCCAAGACTGAATCCAAGTTGGCCGAAATAAACATTTAGAATACAAACAAATAATGGAATCTTGAGTTTACACATTAAAGTTGCTAGACTTAACATGTCGAGGTTGCAGACTAATAAGATTGTAAGACACTAAATTGCAACTTACTGTCTTGCAAAGAAAAAACAGTTGATAAAAGTAAATTAAACAATTTTAAGAATAATTTATCCTTTGTAAAACTGCTATAAAGTAAAACTTGTTTAATTACTAATTTACGTTTTTCATGACGCATCTTCACTGATACATTCCATACTGAATTAAATATGAGAGCGTGACTAAATGTATGACAAAGAGATAGGGAGAGAATGAGGAGCAGCAAGGGTTGGAAAACTGCTGTAACAGTCAACACATTTTGTTGGTCCAACTACTGGGCTTAAATGTCATAAACTATTAAAAATAAAAGACAATATCATGTTATAGAGTTTTTTGCTTAACTATTTTTAGAGTCGTTGAATTTGCCCGCATCAGCTATCTCATAATTAACATAATTAAATTTTAATTTGAGATAGCTTAACGGGTATAAAATACAGCTAACATTTCACTCTTTCCATCGAGATAATACATTACCATTAATTAAAGCTAATGTGTTTAATAAGGTTATATTATGCTCCTGGTTACACAAAGGTACCATCTGGGAGGTGAAATCCTGCACGAGTCAAGTACAGAGAAAGATGTTGACCAGACCACACACTAGAAGGTGAAAGGACGACGACGTTTCGGTCCGTCCTGGACCATTCTCAAGTCGATTGTGAGATTTGAGAATGGTCCAGGACGGACCAAAACGTCGTCGTCCCTTCACCTTCTAGTGTATGGTCTGGTCAACATAATTTTGCCACGTTATTGTGACTCCTCGCCTGCATACAGAGAAAGATCTGGGGGTTAATATCACACCGAACCTGACCCTAGAAGCCCACATCAGAAGGTCATCGTCAGCTGCACACGCTAGATTGGCCAACGTAAGAACCTCATGTGGAAACTTGTGTAAGGAATCGTTCAGGACCACGTATACCACCTATGTCAGACCAATCCTGGAGTATGCAGCTCCAGCCTGGAGTCCATACCTAGTTTTAACACAAGACAAAGTTAGAGAAGATTCAGAGGTGTGCCAACAGACTGGTCCCAGAACTGAGAGGTATGAGTTACGAGGAAAGGCTACGGGAGCTAAACCTTACGTCCCTGGATGACAAGAGTAAGGGCCACCACTTACAAAATTCCTAGAGGAATTGACAGGGTGGACAAAGACAAACGGGTGGAACATGAGCAAGGGGACACAGATGAAAACTGAATACCCAAATGAGACACACACATTAGATTTTTTGTGTGTCAACAGTAGTTAATAAATGGAATGCATTAGGAAGTAATGTGGTGGAGGCTGACTCCATACACAGTTTACAATGTAGATATGATAGAGCCCAATAGGCTCAGGAACCTGTACACCTGTTGATTGACAGTTGAGAGGCGGGAGCAAAGAGCCAGAGCTCAACCCTCTCAAGCACAACTGAGTACACACACGCAAGCTACAGGGGCCGGTGGTTGAGCAGACAGCACGCTGTGCGCGAGATCCTGTGGTCCCGGGTTCGATTCCGGGCGCCGGCGAGAAACAATGGGCAGAATTTCCTTCACTCTGATGCTCCTGTTACCTAGCAGTAAACAAGTACCTGAGAGTTAGTCAGCTGTCACGGGCCGCTTCCTGGGGTGTGTGTGGTGTGGGTGGAAGCGAGAGAAAAAAAATAGTAGTTAGTAACAGTTGATTGACAGTTGAGAGGCGGGCCGAAAGAGCAGAGCTCAACCCCCACAAGCACAACTAGATGAATACACGTACTGTTGTGTATGCAGTTAGACAACAACTACGGAATATCATTGTTCATATTCGATATCATGTCGTATATGTATATTAAATACAACGTTGCAGCGATTGCTGGCTCCAATGGGTGCCACTAATGACCTCAACTAGGGACTTGAAATTGTGTGACCGGGAAAACGTATATTAACAATCAACGCCAAAGAAAAAAAAATTATTTGTTTTCCAATATATGTTCTTTTTCTCGGGTATAACAAAATTGTATGACACTGCAGGTTAATAAAAACAATTATATTCTTAGTGCTAATGACTATTGGGAGTGGTGTAGGTAAACTAACTGCCCCTTCCCCGCCCCAGAGTATTGAGGAGTTTAATGTTTCCCTCAGTTTGGAATGAGAGCCGTGCCTGAGGCGACTCACAACTTGGGGACTAAACAAGTTATTTCATTAATAACCGGACACAGTGAAATTAGAAGAACATGATATGAACGAATTTTTGGAGCAGGACGGAAAGATTTTCTCACTATCCCATTATTGTGATTCTATTGTGCATTTGAAGGGAGCGTTTAGTGGAGAACTCCATTACTAACCCCCAGAGTGTGATACGGGCTGCGTGTAAGACTTGGGTTGGCAACTACTTCTGAACCTCCAGACTCCTACTGGATAAATGAACAAATCCACAAGGGCCGTGACGAGGATTCGAACCTACGTCCGAGATCATCCCAGACGCTGCCTTAATCGACTGTGGATTTCGGCCCTTGTGGATTTTTTTTTTTTTTTTTTTTTTTTGGAGATATATAGAAGAGTTGTTACATTCTTGTACAGCCACTAGTACGCGTAGCGTTTCGGGCAAGTCCTTAATCCTATGGTCCCTGGAATACGATCCCCTGCCGCGAAGAATCGTTTTTTCATCCAAGTACACATTTTACTGTTGCGTTAAACAGAGGCTACAGTTAAGGAATTGCGCCCAGTAAATCCTCCCCGGCCAGGATACGAACCCATGACATAGCGCTCGCGGAACGCCAGGCGAGTGTCTTACCACTACACCACGGAGACTATTTGTTCATAGATGCATCACGTTATTGTGATTTGTGTGTCCTACTGGGTCTGAATGGCCTTAATTGTGTGACCAACCTGGCCCCAGGCTGGGCTCGGGGAGTAGAACTCTCGAAACCCTCTCAAGGTATACTCTAGGTATGTTTTACCTTTTATCATTGTGGTTCATGGGTTAAGACGCGCGTCTGGGGTTACCCAGGACCCTGGTTCCATCCCAGTTCTGCTCCACAGAATCTCTCTAGTGTATTATATGCATTTCAAGTGGATTCCACCCTGTGTTGGCCTCGGAGTACATGGTGGAACTAATGAGCTAGCGAACGTTTATACGTTTAAAGGATGACTACCTTACCTTATAAGCAGCAATCTAGTGTGCCACAATAGGCCTAACAGACCAAGAGCCTCAACTAAATTGTATCATAAAGTCACCCAAGAAGAGTCATAGCTCTACAGCTCAGCCACCTCTGACTGCAAATTTGTCAACCCGTTCTCGCACTTTCTTAGTCAATATTGACTTATTAAATACGTACATATGTGACATACTAAACATACTAGTTTACTTTGAAAAGCTTCATAGAAAACACCGACCTTACCTAACCTTCTTAGTATGTTAAGATAAGCGTCTTATTGCTTCGTAATTACATTACTTAACCTATACCTATAATAGGTATACCTACCTAATAATTACAATTATTACTTAACCTATACCTATAATAGGTATACCTATAATAGGTTAAGTAATAATTGTAATTACGAAGCAATAAGGTGCTTATCTTAACATACTAAGAAGGTTAGGTAAGGTCGGTGTTTTCTGTGAAGCTTTTCAAGGTTAACCTGGTTGATACCTGGTTGATGGGGTTCTGGGAGTTGTTCTACTCCCCAAGCCCGGCCCGAGGCCAGGCTTGACTTGTGAGAGTTTGGTCCACTAGGCTGTTGCTTGGAGCGGCCCGCAGGCCCACATACCCACCACAGCCCGGTTGGTCCGGCACTCCTTGGAGGAATAAATCTAGTTTCCTCTTGAAAATGTCCACGGTTGTTCCGGCAATATTTCTTATGCTTGCTGGGAGGACGTTGAACAACCGCGGACCTCTGATGTTTATACAGTGTTCTCTGATTGTGCCTATGGCACCTCTGCTCTTCGCTGGTTCTATTCTACATTTTCTTCCATATCGTTAACTCCAGTACGTTGTTATTTTTCTGTGTAGATTTGGTACTTGGCCCTCCAGTATCTTCCAGGTGTATATTATTTGATATCTCTCTCGTCTTCTTTCTAGTGAGTACATTTGGAGGGCTTTGAGACGATCCCAATAATTTAGGTGCTTTATTGCGTCAATGCGTGCCGTATATGTTCTCTGTATTCCCTCTATTTCAGCAATCTCTCCTGCTCTGAAGGGGGAAGTGAGTACTGAGCAGTACTCAAGACGGGACAACACAAGTGACTTGAAGAGTACAACCATTGTGATGGGATCCCTGGATTTGAAAGTTCTCGTAATCCATCCTATCATTTTTCTGGCTGTCGCAATATTTGCTTGGTTATGCTCCTTAAACGTTAGGTCGTCAGACATTATTATTCCCAAATCCTTGACATGCTGTTTTCCTACTATGGGTACATTTGACTGTGTTTTGTACTCTGTATTATGTTTAAGGTCCTCATTTTTACCGTACCTGAGTACCTGGAATTTATCACTATTAAACATCATGTTATTTTCTGATGCCCAGTCGAAAACTTTATTAATATCAGCTTGAAGTTTTTCAATGTCCTCAGCCGAGGTAATTTTCATACTGATTTTTGTGTCATCTGCAAAGGATGATACGAAGCTGTGACTTGTATTTTTGTCTATATCTGATATGAGAATAAGGAAAAGCAGCGGTGCAAGAACTGTACCCTGAGGTACAGAGCTTTTCACTGCACTTGGACTAGATTTTATATGGTTGACCGTTACTCGCTGAGTCCTGTTTGACATCCAGTATCCAGCGTCCAACTTTACCGGTTATTCCCATTGACTTCATTTTGCTATCACGCCATGGTCACATTTATCGAAAGCCTTTGCGAAGTCCGTGTATATCACATCAGCATTCTGATTTTCTTCTAATGCCTCAGTGACTTTGTCGTAGTGCTCAAGTAGCTGTGAGAGGCACGATCTTCCCGCTCGAAATCCATGTTGGCCTGGGTTGTGAAGGTCATTGGTCTCCATGAAATTGGTGACCTGACTCCTAATCACTAGGTAAACTAGTATGTTTAGTATGTCACATATGCACGTATTTAATAAGTCAATATTGACTATACGAAAGTGCGAGAACGGGTTGAAATTTGTACACCTGGTGTACATATGACTGCAAATTACCTGTGATGCAAAACTGTCCGCATACACTAGTGGCCTACATCACTACGTTTAAAATTTCAATAATTTGAAATCAACTATATTCATAAAATATGTATCCACAATTACAGAGTATTGTTAGCCAAGTGTTACAACTGTGTCAGGCGTGGGCTCTGTATGTATAGCCTCACAATGCGGCCCTTGTCCTTGTATCGCGGCCCGTCTGTAGCCCAGTGTTCCGCTCAACCATTCCCGGACACAGCAATGACATTTAGACAAGTTTCCTAAACACCTGATGCCGCTGTTCACCTAGTAGTAAATAGGTACTAGGAAGTTATGCAACTGTTGTGGAGTTGCATTTGGGGGGGGGGGCAGGTCAGTGGTTGGTCTAGAGGGACCTCAAGCCTATAATGCTTCTGTATACGACACTGGGAAAGGAAATATAAATAAAATTGAAACATGGTCAACATATACGTGAATACCTGACCAACCAGGCTGTGATTTACACGTCAGGCTGTGATTTACACGTCAGGCTGCGAGCAGCTGCGTCCCACAGCCTGGATGACCAGACGACCAACCAAAAGGCCTGGTCGGAGACCAGGCCGCTGGGCCCGTTCATCCCCGAAACCTCTACAGGGCAGCACAAGGTATGTAAAATGCTTAGGTTAACATTAGAGTGGAGTTGTGATTATGTAACTCAGCCTTTGGCCCCCGCCCCTGGGAAGGGTAAAGTGGTTGGTGGTGAAGTACAAGCAATATGGTGGAGGTAAGGAGAGAGACTCACCTGAAGACGAGGTAGCAGAGAGAGCACCAGAGGAGGAGGAAGTAGAGGCCCCGTCTGAGGGCCCGCGTGGGGCACCACCGCACCACCCGCTTGGCCGCCGACACCACACTCATCCCGCCCTCTGAAACACATCAAACATGTCACACTCATGTCGTTTTAACTCCTGTACTTAAAATTGCGCATCAACATCGACGACATCAACGACATGTCACTCTTCACTAAATTGCGACATCAAACATGTCACTCATGTCGTTTTAACTCCTGTACTTAAAATTGCGCTCTTCTGAAAACAAAAATACAATCCTATAATAAATAAATAGAAAATAAACATGGTTGTCCACTGATTAGTTATGCACCCGGCAGTTGTCACAGGTGGAAGGATCAGCACTGACTCAAGCTACAGCTACACCACCACTCAAATTAGCCAAAACCGACCTGAGCGTTCCTTTGAACGTTTCTTTTGAACGTTTTCTTGGAACGTTTTCTTGGAGCGAAAAAAAAATTCTGCCGTTCCCACTTGAAGGTGATCAAAGCGTCGACCCCCATCCACCAGTCATACACACGAACTCGATCCAGTGAATTATGGAGAACTGTTTAGGACGGGCGAGTCACAGGATTATTGACAGATTATTATTGATCAATAATAATCAATATTATTATTGATTATTATTATCTCTAGAACACATGTTGGCCACACAAGGACAAGTCTTGTTTAACGACATACAAATGTATCAAGTATGCGATGCGGTTCTTTGATAATCACTGCTAACATGGCGTCACTGCAATGGGGTCACTGACAGAGCTATCAATGTAAACTTAAAAATAGAAACTGGTAACTACGGTATGCAGTTTAATCACGCAATGATCCTGTACCGCAGTAATCAAGACTCACTTTACCACCGAAAGTTCCTGCGTTCTATTCCCGGCCAGGACGGAGACGTTGGGCACGTTTCCTTATATTTGATACTTCTGTTTACATAAAGGTAAATAGGTCATCGGGAGCTAGCCGACTGTTGCGGGTTGTATCCTGGGGAAGGTCAGTAACAAGCAATCTTCTAACACGGGTCAGTAACACCGCACATCCCGGTGACTCGTATGATACTGAGCCAGGGATTGGCGTTAAGTTCACGACGGGAGCGTCGAACCTTGTTATCTACCCAGCAGGGAGTGGGTACCATAGTGACGGTACTGGCGGGTGGCTGTACCACCAGGTACCATCAGCAAGCACCCACAGCACGGCCGACAATCACACATTCAGATATTATTACTCAGATATTACAATCTTGCTTCCTCCAGTAGTGAAAGGTAATTTCCTCTGGTCAGTGGTGTGACGAGGCATGACTCCACCTGAGTGAGTGACCGTAATCCTCACCAGCACCGCCTCTACACTACAACCCCGCCAGCAACACCTCTATTCCAACCTATAATATTACGTCTGCAACAACAACAACAATGTGGATGTTACGGTGTAACATTCCTAGCTTGGTAACCTGCACACCCTGACTCGCCCAGGTGGGCCAGCACCCGCTCCCCCCTCGACCTCCCGACTGGGCCCAGGTGGGCCAGCACCCCCCCACCCCGACCTCCCGACTGGGCCCAGGTGGGCCAGCACCCCCCCACCCCCACCTCCTGACTGGGCCCAGGTGGGCCAACACCCCCCCCGACTGGGCCCAGGTGTAGTGATCATCACTCACAGCAGGCAACACTCTAGCGCTGTCAATAACAAGCTGTACTCATTACCATCAGCACCTGAGTCAATCCAAAGTCCTTCCGTATCACATGTTTCTTCTCATTCAAGACACAAGACTAATCGACACCTAAGCCGTGTAAGTGCTCTGCTTGTATCAGTTGTTTACACACTATTTCAGTGATTGTCAGCACTAATAGGAGTGGATATGAGGCCCTAGAGACGAGTCAACAGGTACACACAGGTGTGGTCTCCGAACACTGTGTGACTCTACTTTTATTTATTTTAACAACAGCTGCCATGATTAACACAGCTTGTGTATATTAACTTGAAGACGGCGTAGTAATTGGGTGGTCACTCGGCACAACTAGCAACGTAATCTAACCATTATTTATGTCAGTGGAAAAGCTGAACCTTTTACTTAACAATATATATGAACATAAACAGTAATTATTAAATATTTTGTCCGAGTCTGCTCC
The DNA here is from genome assembly GCF_040958095.1 of Procambarus clarkii. Taxonomy (NCBI): domain Eukaryota; kingdom Metazoa; phylum Arthropoda; class Malacostraca; order Decapoda; family Cambaridae; genus Procambarus; species Procambarus clarkii. The sequence continues at coordinate 28,934,145 of NC_091211.1, read as the reverse complement.
ATTTGTTAAGCATGACTTCTATTTACAATTAAACCTGCACAATTACCACAAAACTCCAGTGTGAATACACAACACACCCGTCTCTCTCCCACTTTTCTAATCAATCATTTGAAATGCTTAAAAATAGTGAACTTTTTAAAACACACCCGTCTCTCTCCCACTTTCCTAATCAATCATTTAAAAATGCTTACAATTAATTAACTTTTTAAAACGATAAAATGCCCAGCATTGTATAATATCTGCGAGGCACACTGCACTTCACTAACCCACCCAGAAGGGCGGGGGCACAGGATCTAGTGTTGCAAGGAATCATAAATCACACGTATTAATAGCAGTCTCCTTTTGTTTTGCCTATTGAGTATGCTGTGTTACCTGTACTCTAACTCTAGGGAAGTTGGTGTTCCCCTGACGAGTGTGTTCCCAGGGTGTTCCCCTGACGAGTGTGTTCCCAGGGTGTTCCCCTGACGAGTGTGTTCCCAGGGTGTTCCCCTGACGAGTGTGTTCCCAGGGTGTTCCCCTGACGAGTGTGTTCCCAGGGTGTTCCCCTGACGAGTGTGTTCCCAGGGTGTTCCCCTGACGAGTGTGTTCCCAGGGTGTTCCCCTGACGAGTGTGTTCCCAGGGTGTTCCCCTGACGAGTGTGTTCCCAGGGTGTTCCCCTGACGAGTGTGTTCCCAGGGTGTTCCCCTGACGAGTGTGTTCCCAGGGTGTTCCCCTGACGAGTGTGTTCCCAGGGTGTTCCCCTGACGAGTGTGTTCCCAGGGTGTTCCCCTGACGAGTATGTTCCCAGGGTGTTCCCCTGACGATGGGAACACGTGGACGTGTTCACGGGGACTTGTTCACGTGGACGTGTTCAATTGTACGTGTGAACACGGCAACTACAATATTACTATTTTTTCTAAGTCAAATTATCACCGGCCTAGTATCAACTCCTGGCAAAATCCTATTAATTAACTAGAAATTTTGTAATAAATTTTATATAAAATTAGTTTTAAGAGTAAAAGGTTTTGTAAAAGGTTAAAAAAAAAAAAAAAAAAGAGAACAATGGCCGTAGCCGGGCCTCACCTGTTCGGCTTAACGTGCATCGATTGCCATTGAGCACAGCAAGCTGGGCTTCTGGCCCCGCCCGCGGGACACGTGGCAGCTTTCCTCGCAAATGCCAAAAAATATGCAACGTTGAGGCGCTATGAAATACTGCACTCAAAGTATGTGTGCTGTTTTCATGCTCTCGCAAGACTAAACCGCCACCATTGTTAAAAATGTCCATTGACATGTTTAACAAGTCATGGGTTGAAACGTCACACGCCTGAGAACAGTGATCCTCGGTAAATGAGGCACTCTGCGTGTGCGTGCGTGTGTGTGTGTACTTACCTAGTTGTAATCACCTAGTTGTGTCTGCAGGATCGAGCATTGACTCTTGGATCCCGCCTTTCGAGCATCGGTTGTTTACAGCAATGACTCCTGTCCCATTTCCTTATCATACCTGGTTTTAAAATTATGAATAGTATTTGCTTCCACAACCTGTTCCTGAAGTGCATTCCATTTTCCCACTACTCTCACGCTAAAAGAAAACTTCCTAACATCTCTGTGACTCATCTGAGTTTCAAGCTTCCATCCATGTCCCCTCGTTCTGTTACTATTCCGTGTGAACATTTCGTCTATGTCCACTCTGTGTGTGGGTGTGTGCGCGCGCGCGTGTGTGTGTGCGCAGCACGACACACGAACGACCTCCAGCAAGGGACGAGCCAAGAGTGGTAAATGAAGTCCAGTATCAAGTGTACAATAACAACAAGGGAGGCGCTGCATGTTTCTGATCCTCAACAGGTTACATACACAGTGTCGAGGTCCACGGGGATCGAACCACGTTCTCCCAACAACTGACGAAGGATTAACTACGTTGTGACCAACGAGCCCAAGCATGCACCTAACACATGATCTCAATTAACTCAAGATATTTGGAGACTTCAAATGACTGGAGATACGATCACCAGAGAATGGTGACAGGGGAATGACCATCATGAAACTGTCCATCAGTTCCCCAGCAGAGATGAAGCAGTGCCCGTACACACACACACACACACAATCCGGTATATAGCGTGTGTATACAAACTTGCCAATTATGCTGTGTAAACTTTTAATTGAGCATAGTGTTACTGCATAAACCAGGCGTCTCTTGCGCGCATACCAATGAAAGAGAACATTGCTTACTGGGGATTCGCATGTGTCATGTGGATAGTAGGGTCTCCTGCTCCAGGGACACGAGAACTGGCGTGCGTGTGTGTGTGTGTGTGTGTGTGTGTGTGTGTGTGTGTGTGTGTGTGTGTGTGTGTGTGTGTGTGCGTGTGTGTGTGTGTGTGTGTGTGTGTGTGTGTTTTCAGGTAGCAAGCGTTTGTGCCAATACATAGAATCAACATTTTATTATGAAACAATGGAATCATGGCCAGTGACGAAGAGTAAAGGGGGGGGGGGGACGCGGTAACATGATTTAAATATATATAAATGGATGAATGAGACTATTCATCTACACAAAATAGAACCTGAGCCAGTAAACAAACTGGATTACTTTAGATTCAGGAAAGGTCTAGGTAAATATTGATTTTTAACATGTTTATTCATTTATGGAACAAATTACCAGTAATATACGTTGGATCACTACACTGTTTCAAGAGTATGTTCTATACGAATGAATTTGGGTGGGAATAAAGAGGACTTAGAGCGGAGTCATCAGTAGGGGTCACGGCTTATGAAAGGTTACAACCAAGTCAGCGAGCAGGTTCGAATCCTCATAATTCCACCTGATTTTCTCAAAATAATAATGTCACTCTCCCTCCACCGCCCATCTTCCTGCCCTCCCTCCACCGCCCATCTTCCTGCCCCCCTCCACCGCCCATCTTCCTGCCCCCCCTCCACCGCCCATCTTCCTGCCCCCCCTCCACCGCCCATCTTCCTGCCCCCCCTCCACCGCCCATCTTCCTGCCCCCCTCCACCGCCCATCTTCCTGCCCCCCCTCCACCGCCCATCTTCCTGCCCCCCCTCCACCGCCCATCTTCCTGCCCCCCCTCCACCGCCCATCTTCCTGCCCCCCCTCCACCGCCCATCTTCCTGCCCCCCTCCACCGCCCATCTTCCTGCCCCCCCTCCACCGCCCATCTTCCTGCCCTCCCTCCACCGCCCATCTTCCTGCCCCCCCTCCACCGCCCATCTTCCTGCCCCCCCTCCACCGCCCATCTTCCTGCCCCCCTCCACCGCCCATCTTCCTGCCCCCCCTCCACCGCCCATCTTCCTGCCCCCCCTCCACCGCCCATCTTCCTGCCCCCCCTCCACCGCCCATCTTCCTGCCCCCCCTCCACCGCCCATCTTCCTGCCCCCCCTCCACCGCCCATCTTCCTGCCCCCCCTCCACCGCCCATCTTCCTGCCCCCCCTCCACCGCCCATCTTCCTGCCCTCCCTCCACCGCCCATCTTCCTGCCCCCCTCCACCGCCCATCTTCCTGCCCCCCCTCCACCGCCCATCTTCCTGCCCCCCTCCACCGCCCATCTTCCTGCCCTCCCTCCACCGCCCATCTTCCTGCCCCCCTCCACCGCCCATCTTCCTGCCCCCCTCCACCGCCCATCTTCCTGCCCCCCTCCACCGCCCATCTTCCTGCCCCCCCTCCACCGCCCATCTTCCTGCCCCCCTCCTCCCTACATTATTCTGCCCACATCACTTCCTCGATACTAATCAATATCGGCGATACCATTGGCAATTAGCAAAGTGGAAGCAGTGGGTGGTCGAGGAATGGCGTCTTAATATGTTAAGTGCCCTGCCCGCCTTCTTTCACTGACCAATCCAATAAGCAGTGCAGTGGCGGCTTAATAGGTTTTAAAACCAATTACCAGGAACATTTGAAGTCACGGGAAACTACACCTTACGTATTAGTGGCTTTATTGTACTTGCTTGTATCTCCACTGTTCATGTTTCATATATATGTCTCCACTGTTCAGGTTTCATATATATGTATCCACTGTTCATGTTTCATATATATGTCTCCACTGTTCATGTTTCATATATATGTCTCCACTGTTCATGTTTCATATATATGTATATTTGTATATTATTACGGAAAAAAATCGCAGTAACGTTATACATATCAATGAGAAAATCAACTGAAGCAATGAGGACTCGAACCCCCGATCAGGGTATATCGTGTCGGGTACAGTGCGCGGGTTATCTGGAGATGATTTCGGGGATTTTTAGTGTCCCCGCGGCCCGGTCCTCGACCAGGCCTCCACCCCCAGGAAGCAGCCCGTGACAGCTGACTAACACCCAGGTACCTATTTTAATGCTAGGTAACAGGGGCATAAGGTGAAAGAAACTCTGCCCATTGTTTCTCGCCGGCGCCTGGGATCGAACCCAGGACCACAGGATCACAAGTCCAGCGTGCTGTCCGCTCGGCCGACCGGCTCCCTAAAGTTACCTCTATGCCCCAATTGATTTTAATAATAATAATAATTATTATTATTATATAAAGGATATAGAGGATGAGAAAGGACACGATACAAATCATGGCCAGCCACATGGCATCCCCTAAATAGTGGACAACCTCTCGGCGCCCTTCACAAGACAACACGTGCAAGCTTTTGGACGGGTCCTTCAAGATGTGTTCAGCAAGTATATGTGTGTTCATTAACAGGCGTGGAGACACAGGTGCTCGCCCGCCCTGGGAAAGGTAACTTCTCTTCAAGTCAGGATCGCCACGATAACCACCATGACACCACCAGTGACCTCAACAGACCCAGACACACTTGAGGTCACATGACCAAAGATAACCACTCCAAACATCTACCACCTACGGGCTACTCATGCCCGTGCCACCCCCTTGTGGTGACTTAATCATCAATCATATCAACACTGACCTGTAACGGCTGTCAGAAGGTTTAATAGGTATATCCCCGCCTGAGTCGTGTGTGACGAGAGGTTTTATCTCATCTCAATGTCTGTTTACTCGCCCCAACTTCAAGGAGTATATAAATAGACTGGATTTTCCTCGCCAATCGCTAACTGGATAGAATAAAATACACGCCTCGCTAACCGACGATATTGGCACATGAAAAGTGCCGCTAAACTCATGCCACCGAACACTTGGTAATCATAACGTCAACTGTTTATACATAAACAAATTAGCACTGTACTAGGCTGTGTATATACACAATTTTACTGAAAACTAGAATTCCAGTTTCATTTAGATCAATAATATATTAATGAGATCATTGAAAATATTTACAGTGAAAATGGGTAAATATTTTATCATTGATTATTTGAAAATATCCACAACACTAACTTCAAATCTCAAAGCAAGTTGTTGCAAGTTTATGTTATAAACTGAACCATTTTGGATTATGCAAAGTCCTTCACACAGTGATAAAATCAGCCGCCCTTTCAGACACTTCTAGGTAAGGACTAGAGTATAGTGTGCGAGTGAGTGAGAGTGAGTGTGAGTGAGTGAGTGAGAGAATGAGTGAGAGAGTATGAGTGAGTGAGTGTGTGAGAGTGTGTGAGAGTGTGAGAGTGAGTGAGAGTGTGAGTGTGAGAGTGTGAGAGTGTGCTGTGTGAGTGTGTGAGAGTGTGAGAGGGAGTGTGAGAGGGAGAGTGAGAGGGAGTGTGAGAGTGAGAGGGAGTGTGAGAGTGAGAGGGAGTGTGAGAGTGAGAGGGAGTGTGAGAGTGAGAGTGAGAGGGAGTGTGAGAGTGAGAGGGAGTGTGAGAGGGAGTGTGAGAGTGAGAGGGAGTGTGAGAGAGAGTGTGAGAGTGAGAGAGAGTGTGAGAGTGAGAGGGAGTGTGAGAGTGAGAGGGAGTGTGAGAGTGAATGTGTATGTGTGTGTGTGAGAGTGAATGTGTGTGTGTGTGTGTGTGTGTGTGTGTGTGTGTGTGTGTGTGTGTGTGTGTGTGTGTGTGTGTGTGTGTGTGTGTGAGAGAGAGTGTGTGAGTGTGTGTATTTCAATGGGAGGGTGACACACTAGGTGGGTTACGGATGGACTGTCTTCGTTCATCACTTGCCAGAGTTAGGAAGAGTTAAGACCAGCCAAGACCATCATTTGATGAGCCGCCTTGAATATTCATGACACCTAATTCGTGCAATAATTTGCTTCCGCTTTGATGGCAACTTTTCTCCTTCCGCGACGATTAACTTCGGCTGGCTGGATAGGTGGGCGAGGCTCCCTGGCTGGCTGGGTGGGCGAGACTACCTGGCTGGCTGGGTGTGACTTCTCTGGCTGGCTGGCTGGGTGTGACTTCTCTGGCTGGCTGGCTGGGTGTGACGTCTCTGGCTGGCTGGGTGGGTGTGACGTCTCTGGCTGGCTGGGTGGGTGTGACGTCTCTGGCTGGCTGGCTGGGTGTGACGTCTCTGGCTGGCTGGCTGGGTGTGACGTCTCTGGCTGGCTGGCTGGGTGTGACGTCTCTGGCTGGCTGGCTGGGTGTGACGTCTCTGGCAGTGTGACTTCTCTGGATGGGTGGCTGGCTGGCTCTGAATGGCTGGTTGATTGACAGGCCATCTGACCCGCAAACACATTCCAAAGAGGGTGTGTCAACGAATTTTCAGAACGTCGCGAAAGTCGCCTTTAGTTTCCTGTAGTTTTTCAACACCCACTAGAGCGTTCTTGAGATACAGCGGATTTGGCATTAACATTATTTTTCCAGGATTGGGTTCTTGTTTACGAAAGGCGACAGTAAAAAGAAAATGCGAGGCAAACCTGGTAATGTACAACGTATCAACCTTCCCCCCCCCCCTCACACCCCCCAAAATAAAGTGTGTCCCATTATTCAGCTCAGCCTCCTGTTGTGGTAGTACTTATAGGAAGGCTGAGGACCATAGCACATGTACCGACGTACAACGCAATTAGTGGAAATCTGTAATATTGAATTTGGACAAACCGGTAACGATTTTCTACTTATGTTCAAAATTAACTAACTTAACCCTCCTAGGTCTATAATATGTACAATATATAATAATAATATATAATAATGTATAATATATAATATGTATAACACTATACACGCTATCTGCGGCCTTATATAGTACAAGTGCGCGCTATACTAGGCCTAAGAAAATTTAAGTTTGTTTTTTAGCTTAATTTTTTTTCGGACTATAAAGTAAATAGAACCAATGAACAAATCCACAAAGGCCGTGACGAGGATTCGAACCTGCGTCCGGGAGCATCCCAGACACTGCCTTAATCGACTGAGCTACGACAGGGTAAAGGGGTTGAAATCGAAGTTCTACTATCTGTATTCTCTTGAGCGCAGGCGGGAGAGATACATAATAATTTAAATGTAGAAAATAGTAGAGGGGCTGGTCCCAAACCTGCACACAGAAATAACACCACATGAGACCAGGAGGCATGGCAGGATGTGCAGAATACCCCCGTTGAAAAGCAGAGGTGCAACAGGTACTCTGAGGGAGAACTCTGTCAACATCAGAGGCCCGAGACTGTTCAACACGCTTCCACTACACATAAGGGACATAACTGGCCGACCCCTCACAGTGTTCAAGAGAGAACTATCAACATCAGAGGCCCGAGACTGTTCAACACGCTTCCACTACACATAAGGGACATAACTGGCCGACCCCTCACAGTGTTCAAGAGAGAACTATCAACATCAGAGGCCCGAGACTGTTCAACACGCTTCCACTACACATAAGGGGCATAACTGGCGGACCCCTCACAGTGTTCAAGAGAGAACTATCAACATCAGAGGCCCGAGACTGTTCAACACGCTTCCACTACACATAAGGGACATAACTGGCCGACCCCTCACAGTGTTCAAGACAGAACTCGATAAACTCCTTCAAAGGATTCCTGATCAACCAGGCTGTGATTCATACGTCAGGCTGCGAGCAGCCTCGTCCAACAGCCTGGTTGACTAGTCCAGCAACGAGAAGACCTGGTCGATGAACGGGCCGCGGGGACACTAAGCCTCGAAACCATTACACGGTAACCACAAGGTTGAGTCCAGTCTTGGTAGCACTGTTATGTGGAGTGTGGTAGTTTGTGTGTTGTTGGTGCCCTTGAGTTCAGTCTTGTACTCTTGCGTTGTTTTCCTGCCTTATCCCATATCTTATCTTCTTCTGTTCCTGTCCACCCTAAAGACAACACCAGAAAACTGCCGAAGTATTTCCATTGGAGCTCTTAGTTTTCTTGGGTCAAATTCTGGTAAAAGCAAAGTGTTTTCAGTTTTCTAATCATAAAAAAAATGGAATCGAATACAATTCATTATGACACTCATTGTAAGGAACATGTAATAAACGGTCAAATGTTGTGAATTGGTTATATTGTTGTATATGTAATGTTCCTGCGAGGAGAGGCAGCAATCATGCTGTCCAGTCTTTCGGTCGAGGTTTGGTTAAGGCTCGAGTTTGTATATACGTCAGGTGCGTAGATGTATTCAAGAATTACAACGTACTTTTTCTATTACGAGTAAATACATGTTTTAAACACGTTGCTCAACGCATTTGTTACACAAGCATTGTTCGTCATGAATACACTGGAGTATAATTATACAACCTCTCAGTACTAAATACTAATGATACTTCTTGATGTTCATCAGTTGTACAAACACATCAAGCGCTCGTCGTGTTGTGAGTATGTGAATGGCCGAGTGTGCAACCCGTCCTCGACTCAAGTCCATTATATCCAGCGGTCGACCCCACAGACGCATTCATAAATTTTTACATGCTGTTCATTCAAAACGGGAATTTTCTCAAGTATAAATTAATATTATAATATATTAGCATATTGTGTATAAATAGGCATAGGTTAGGTTAGGTGTTTAGGTTCTATTGGCGATTATTTGTATTTGTAGTACGTGGGTGAAGCATTTATAGCGTTATGATTCGAACAAAATTCGTCAGTGAAGCACTTGTTCCGGATATGTTCGAACGTCAGCAGTTGTGAGTCGTGAGTAAACCGCTTTTCATTCATAATCAGGGGGTTTGGCGGGTGCATGGAATCACTTTTGGATCTTTGTTTGGAGGACGGGCTGAAACCCCAGCGGTTTATGAATGATAAACGGTTTACACGCGACTGTCAACTGTTGACGTTCGAACACTTCCGGAACAAGTGCTTCACTGACGACTTTTATTCAAACCTCAACGCTGTAAATGCTTCACCCACTTACTACAAGTACAAATAATCGCCAACAGAACCTAAACACCTAACCTATGCCTATATATGCACAATATGCTAATATAATATTAATTTATACTTGAGAAAATTCCCGTTTTGAATGAACAGCATGTTAAAATTTATGAATGCGTCTGTGGGGTCGACCGCTGGATGTAATGGACTTGAGTCGAGGACGGGTTGGCCATTTAAGTACACCGACAAGAGGACGACAAAGAGCCATGTTGCAAGGTCACTGTGGCTGTTGTGCAAGACAGGAGCAGCTCCCTCACTAACTACCTCCATGGCTGTTGTGCAAGACAGGAGCAGCTCCCTCACTAACTACCTCCATGGCTGTTGTGCAAGACAGGAGCAGCTCCCTCACTAACTACCTCCATTACACCCATAAACCTAACATAAATTATACGCCACATATACTTCCACTTTTATCGGTATGCTTCGTCCATTCCATATTATTTATTTATTCTGGAATTTTGTCAACTGGATTGTTCTTGTTTGTATGTACTGTATAAACGTTTTTTATTAACGTTATAGACATTTTGAAATGTGCTATATTTTAATGGTAGTATAATCAATTATACATTACTATAAATTTACTAGTACTATTACTACTTCTAGTTGTACTAGTACTAGTGGTGGGAGTGGTACTAGTGGTGACAGTGGTACTAGTGGTGGGAGTGGTACTAGTGGTGGGAGTGGTACTAGTGGTGGGAGTGGTACTAGTGGTGGGAGTGGTACTAGTGGTGGGAGTGGTACTAGTGGTGACAGTGGTACTAGTGGTGGGAGTGGTACTAGTGGTGGGAGTGGTACTAGTGGTGACAGAGGGGTAACACCCCCCTTGCAGTTTGCAGCAAGCAGGATAAGTGGGGGGGGGGGGGAATTCACGTCAATGCAAGGACACATTATGTAACGCATCTTATGCAAGCCGCAACAATACACCATAAACAGCATGCCGCTAAACTCTTGTGGTAAGAATCTCGTTTCAGTATATTGGTTTAAGGCTCTTAACACGTATATACTCGCATCATCACGGCTTGTAACTCAGAGTCTGTGAAGGACAAATGCAATCTCTGTAACGTCCGAGAAAAGCCTCATTAAAATTGTAGCCGCGTCCGAGGCTAATATTGAATTACATGTGGTGGGTAGCCTAGCTGTAAGGGCAGGCGAGGCAGCTCCACTAAATCGCTCTCCCTGGCTTTATACAGAATTAAAAATGTATTTACTTGACTCTAAATTACGTCGTGTTTAAACAAAAGTCGGGCAGTATCACTTTCGCCCATTTTCTGTAAATCCGGGTCACTATCAGAGAGGCTGCATTAAAATATGTTGCAAGTTGTGAGAGCTCCGTCCCATCAGCGTCCACGGAGCAGATTACCTTGTGACTTACACTCCCAATGTGTTAATAACAGTTATCTTGCCACTACCCTAGTCGTCCCTTTACCAGCTTCCAAGGGGGAAGATTAACACTGACCCATCATACTGCAGAGGGTTGACACCACTCGTCCGGGAAGTAGGTGTGTCTAGCGCAATGGTGGTGATAATGAATGGGGGCGAGGGTAGTGATGGTGATGGTAGTGATGGTAGTGATGGTGATGGTTGGTACCAGCACCAGCGAATTTAATCAATGTGTCTCGTCTCCTCAAAACCTGTCCTCAGGTTAGGCTCGTCCAACCGGCGGTCGATTCCATGACGCACTCGTCAATTTTAACGTACTGCATATTAAACCATTTGTATTTTTTTTTTATTAAAAGGCAATGTTATTACATACTTGAATGTGTTGAATAGACCAAGGTCAGGTGGTGCAACTTGCTAAACTCTGTTGCAATGTGTGGTATTTGCACAGTACGTAGATGAAGCTTTGAGGTGGGATTCATGCAGAGGATTGTTCGAGAGAACTACGTCAGCAGTTGTGAGTTGTTTGTAAAGTGTAATTCATTTATAAATAGTGTTTGGCGATTGTATTAAGAGCGTGTGGCCTCTGTTGACGAGACCGGGCTGCTCCTCACCCGGACCGGAGCTCCGGTCCTCACCCGGACCGGAGCTCTCAACATTCAGCATGACAGTATGAGACCTGAGCTGCAACCATTACCACAAAATTACTCTACCTTGACCAGGATGTCCGCCGCACACTTGCCTCGGCAGGATAGAACTGAGGAGGAGGAATGCATGACTTCACAGGAAGTTATTCTTCTTTCCATAATACTAGTGAACACGTGTGACCTTGTCATGAACAACCTGGCCACGTACCAGGACGCAACACAGCGGGGAAGTGCATGTATCAAATACAAAACAAACTTATCGACAACAACACATTTCCGCTCCCCTACCGCCATGCAAACCTAATTTGCCATTAAAAAAAAAAAAAAACTTTAGTCATCCCGACGGTCTATTCAACACATTCAGGTAATAACATTGCCTTTTAATAAAAAAAACTACAAATGGTTAAATATGCAATACGTTAAAATTGACGAGTGCGTTATGGAATCGACCGCCGGTTGAACGAGCCTAGCCTGAGGACAGGTTTTGAGACGAGACGAGACACATTGATTAAACTCGCTGGTGCTCGTACCAACCACCACCATCACTACCCTCGCCCCTTTGTCACTTTTGTTAGTCGATTTCATTTTAAATTACGTCTACTTTTGGCCATAGCGCGCATACGAGCCAAAAGTGACGTTATTTTTAAGAGGCCGGGTTGCACCCTCCCACACCGACAGCCACACTGTTCCCTCCACAAAACTTCTAATTTGTCTTCCAACAGTGTAAGCTGTTCCCATAGCCCGTGCTACTTGGAACGTTGTTCCAGGTAGCGAATCCTTAACAACAACGTAAGCTGTTCACTTCCCCTCGTGTTCCTTGGTGGCCACGTTCTCGCCCCTCTGCCCAAACACTGTGTCCCCCGCCACCCACAGTGTAAGCTGTTCACTTCCCCTCGTGTTCCTTGGTGGCCACGTTCTCGCCCCTCTGCCCAAACACTCGTGTCCCCCGCCACCCACTAACGTTAATGGCCACCTCCACAAGCGGTTACGATTATTAGTACACAAATCACCTGGTGCTCATCCCACCCGGAAACTATGACAAGCAACAATGCAAGAGTCGAGAGGCGAGGGGCTGGTGGCCCCTGCTGGTGGCCCCTGGACCCCCAAGGTCGGGGCCATGATGGTCATTACACTCCACCATTTACACGACGCACGCGGAACCATCGGTGACGTCACCCCCCCCCCCCCCCGATGACGCAGCAGGAGGGGGGGGGGGGTTTACCGAGGGAGAGACCTGGTACTTGATCAAGGACGCTCCGGGGAGGAAGACGCTTCACTGATTTCAAGGATAAATCGTTCAAAAAAAAAAAAACCTTGAACTGCGCTAGAACAGAATTAAACCTAAATCAAACAAAAACAAAACAAAGACACAATGTGAGTAACACGTGTGTGTGTGTGTGTGTGTGTGTGTGTGTGTGTGTGTGTGTGTGTGTGTGTGTGTGTGTGTGTGTGTGTGTTCGCCAATTTTTATTCAACTACGTGTGCTTGTAGGAACGACCTTTAAGCCTTTCCAACCACCAATTGTCTAATACAATAACTCTCGACCTATTCTATCACACCTACTATATCATATATATATATATATATATATATATATAAAATATGTATATTATATATATATATATATATATATATATATATATATATATATATATATATATATATATATATATATATAAAATATGTTGTTAAATATGACCGAAAAAAGTAAGATTAATAATTCTAACACGAATTTTCTCAATATTTTTTATGTTTCTTTTTACTGTCGATGGTAATTGAAAAATCAATTTTCCAAAATTCATTTTTATTTCTAGTCTGACGCGACGCTTGAACGCGTTTCGTAATAACTTGTTACATTTTCAAAGACTTTAGTTTACACACACACACACACACAACTGTAACCTGAAAACACTAAACAGTTTTACTTAATGCTAACATTGAACAGCTTGTCTTATATACTCGCATTTGGGTGAGGTGATATTATAATTATATATATATATATATATATATATATATATATATATATATATATATATATATATATATATATATATATATATATATGTTGTACCTAGTAGCCAGAACGTCGTACTCGGCCTGCTATGGAAGGCCCGATTTGCCTAATAAGCCAAGTTTTCCTGAATTAATATATTTTCTCTAATTTTTTTCTTATGAAATGATAAAGCTACCCATTTCATTATGTATGAGGTCAAATTTTTTTATTGGAAATAAAATTAACGTAGATATATGACCGAACCTAACCAACCCTACCTAACCTAACCTAACCTATCTTTATAGGTTAGGTTAGGTTCGGTAGCCGAAAAAGTTAGGTTAGGTTAGGTAGGTTAGGTAGTCGAAAAACAATTAATTCACGAAAACTTGGCTTATTAGGCAAATCGGGCCTTGCATAGTAGGCTGAGAAGTGCGTTCTGGCTACTAGGTACGACATATATATATATATATATATATATATATATATATATATATATATATATATATGTCGTACCTAGTAGCCAGAACGCACTTCTCAGCCTACTGTACCCTGAGGTACAGAGCTTTTCACTGCACTTGGACTAGATTTTATATGGTTGACCGTTACTCGCCGAGTCCTGTTTGACAGAAAACTGAGTATCCAGCGTCCTACTTTACCGGTTATTCCCATTGACTTCATTTTGTGTGCTATCACTCCATGGTCACATTTATCGAAAGCCTTTGCGAAGTCCGTGTATTTCACATCAGCATTCTGTTTCTCTTCTAATGCCTCAGTGACTTTGTCGTAGTGCTCAAGTAGCTGTGAGAGGCACGATCTTCCCGCTCGAAATCCATGTTGGCCTGGGTTGTGAAGGTCATTGGTCTCCATGAAATTGGTGACCTGACTCCTAATCACTCTTTCAAACACTTTTATGATGTGCGATGTTAGTGCAACTGGTCTATAATTTTTTGCCAATGCTTTGCTCCCTCCCTTGTGTAGAGGGGCTATGTCTGCTACTTTAAGTGCATCTGGTATCTCCCCCGTGTCCAAGCTCTTCCTCCACACTATACTGAGTGCCTGTGCTACCGGCACTTTGCATTTCTTTATAAATATTGAATTCCATGAGTCTGGACCTGGGGCCGAGTGCATGGGGATGTTTTCAATTTCTTTTTCAAAATTTAGTGCGCTCGTGTTGATATCAGTTATATTTACAGGGGTATGAATATCCCGCATAAAGAAATTGTCTGGATCTTCCACCTTCATGTTGTTTATTGGAGTGCTAAACATGTCCTCATACTGCTTTTTTAGGATTTCACTAGTTTCTTTGTCATCCTCCGTGTATGAACCTTCACTTGTACGAATAGGTCCAATACTGGCAGTGGTTTTTGCTTTTGATTTCGCATATTATATATATATATATATATATATATATATATATATATATATATATATATATATATATATATATATATATATATATATATATATATATTTGTGTGCACGCATGAATGTGTGCCTGTACATTAAATCCGTCCGTCCGTCCGTGTCTAGTTCCTGTCCCACACAATAAAGACAGCTCGTTCCCTGTAATCAGGATGTTGTGGCACGTAAGTGCAGGCCGGGTGGCTACTCTGCCACGTAATTACCCAACTAGAGTGTAAGTGCCAGTACTTGAGGGGAGTAGTGACTCGACTCTGTTAATGGAATCCTTTACTGAGGGTCACTATGTACCCCTTCCCCCCTCCCCTCAACCTCCCGTCTCGACCTATCTATTGCCTAGCCTTTGTTTACATCTGCTGTGCCCTCTGCACACCCAGACTTTGTTCCTTAGACATCAAGGTTATTGTGTGCCTCTCAACACTCAGTGTCCCCACTCCTCCCTACACCAGTCTTTGCCTTCCCCTCAGACCCCCACACCTGCACACCCTTCCCCTTCTACACCACAACCTTCCCCTTTCTGCCCTATTCACAACCATCTAACGACAGAAATAAATAACTAAGGCGAAAATAGGTTATGGAATGTCGTATATGATGGCAAGCACAGACACATTCTAAGGGTGTACCGTCTTCAGGTAAAGACTGAGGCACAGAATACGAGACACGTCGGGTGTGTGTTTGTGTTTATTATATATATATATATATATATATATATATATATATATATATATATATATATATATATATATATATACATATGTCGTACCTAGTAGCCAGAATGCACTTCTCAGCTTACTATGCAAGGCCCGATTTGCCTAATAAGCCAAGTTTTCATGAAATAATTGTTTTTCGACTACCTAACCTACCTAACCTAACCTAACTTTTTCGGCCACCTAACCTAACTTATTAAGATAGGTTAAGTTAGGTTAGGTAGGGTTGGTTAGGTTCGGTCATATATCTACGTTAATTTTAGCTCAAATAAAAAAAAATTGACCTCATTCATAATGAAATGGGTAGCTTTGTCATTTCATAAGAAAAAAAATAGAGAAAATATATTAATTCATGAAAACTTGGCTTATTAGGCAAATCGGGCCTTGCATAGTAGGCTGAGAAGTGAGTTCTGGCTACTAGGTACGACATATATATATATATATATATATATATATATATATATATATATATATATATATATATATATATATATATATATATATATATATACACACACATATACATACACACAAGTGTGTACGTACATACAAGATTTGTAAACAAATATCCTGTTGTTTCTGAAGTTTTTTTTATCAGGGGAAAGCGCCAAGTCATGACAACTATATAGCACTGGGAAGGGGTCAGGATAAGGATTTTCGGATGGGACGGTGGGAAGGAATGGTGCCCAACCACTTGGACGGTCGGGGATTGAACACCGACCTGCATGACGCGACCCCGTCTCTCTACCGTCCAGCCCAAGTGGTTGGGACTTGTGTTTCTCACGTATAACAAAATTTGAGCCATGAGTGTGAGGTTCCTTGAGCGTGAGGAGGAGGATGGTGGAGGTTCCTGGAGCGTGAGGAGGAGGATGGCGGAGGTTCCTGGAGCGTGAGGAGGAGGATGGCGGAGGTTCCTGGAGCGTGAGGAGGAGGATGGTGGAGGTTCCTTCAGCGTGAGGAGGAGGAGGGCGGAGGTTACTTCAGCGTGAGGAGGAGGAGGGCGGAGGTTCCTTCAGCGTGAGGAGGAGGAGGGCGGAGGTTCCTTCAGCGTGAGGAGGAGGAGGGCGGAGGTTCCTTCAGCGTGAGGAGGAGGAGGGCGGAGGTTCCTTCAGCGTGAGGAGGAGGAGGGCGGAGGTTCCTTCAGCGTGAGGAGGAGGAGGGCGGAGGTTCCTTCAGCGTGAGGAGGAGGAGGGCGGAGGTTCCTTCAGCGTGAGGAGGAGGAGGGCGGAGGTTCCTTCAGCGTGAGGAGGAGGAGGGCGGAGGTTCCTTCAGCGTGAGGAGGAGGAGGGCGGAGGTTCCTTCAGCGTGAGGAGGAGGAGGGCGGAGGTTCCTTCAGCGTGAGGAGGAGGAGGGCGGAGGTTCCTTCAGCGTGAGGAGGAGGAGGGCGGAGGTTCCTTCAGCGTGAGGAGGAGGAGGGCGGAGGTTCCTTCAGCGTGAGGAGGAGGAGGGCGGAGGTTCCTTCAGCGTGAGGAGGAGGAGGGCGGAGGTTCCTTCAGCGTGAGGAGGAGGAGGGCGGAGGTTCCTTCAGCGTGAGGAGGAGGAGGGCGGAGGTTCCTTCAGCGTGAGGAGGAGGAGGGCGGAGGTTCCTTCAGCGTGAGGAGGAGGAGGGCGGAGGTTCCTTCAGCGTGAGGAGGAGGAGGGCGGAGGTTCCTTCAGCGTGAGGAGGAGGAGGGCGGAGGTTCCTTCAGCGTGAGGAGGAGGAGGGCGGAGGTTCCTTCAGCGTGAGGAGGAGGAGGGCGGAGGTTCCTTCAGCGTGAGGAGGAGGAGGGCGGAGGTTCCTTCAGCGTGAGGAGGAGGAGGGCGGAGGTTCCTTCAGCGTGAGGAGGAGGAGGGCGGAGGTTCCTTCAGCGTGAGGAGGAGGAGGGCGGAGGTTCCTTCAGCGTGAGGAGGAGGAGGGCGGAGGTTCCTTCAGCGTGAGGAGGAGGAGGGCGGAGGTTCCTTCAGCGTGAGGAGGAGGAGGGCGGAGGTTCCTTCAGCGTGAGGAGGAGGAGGGCGGAGGTTCCTTCAGCGTGAGGAGGAGGAGGGCGGAGGTTCCTTCAGCGTGAGGAGGAGGAGGGCGGAGGTTCCTTCAGCGTGAGGAGGAGGAGGGCGGAGGTTCCTTCAGCGTGAGGAGGAGGAGGGCGGAGGTTCCTTCAGCGTGAGGATGGTGATGGAGGAGGACAGTCGTGGCCAGGACACACAAGCCACCTTGACCCTCCAGGAATGTTGGGACGTGCGCGCTCTTCCAGCCCCGCCAGCCCCCAGGAGCGGGACGCCGCCTCCACCACCACAGGACGCCGCCTCCACCACCACAGGACGCCAGTGGATGTCTTAAGGCCAAGTTGTACTCTAGGCAGTTCTAAGCAATGAACAAGAGAGTGCAGCCCAACACGAGCGGCTCCTCGAGGAGATGATGATGAGAGTGCCGGCGCCAACCGCCAGAGTGAAGAGTTATCGTCGTGACGTAGACGGCCTTGAGGAGGCTAGCAAGGTCAGGTGAGGTAAGCCACTAACGTCATCACCCTACGCTGCCATCCCCTTCACTCCCAACACCCCCCCCCCCCCTACCACCTCTCTTCGAAAACCCTGCCCAATGCGTAATCTACCCCATCCCACCCACCGTGCACCATCCCACCATGGACCACTCTTGCATGCGTTATCAACCATCACGTCATCCAGAATCCTCCTCAACCCCCCGGTCCCCCCCCCCCCTTATACCTCTTCTCCACCTCACGTCTCTTCCCCCCTCCTCCCCCCCCCCCCGGCCCCCTTCCGCCGTCCCCGTCTCTCCTTACAAAAACGACCGTGACTGTGGTAAACACAGCTACTGGCGGAAGAGACCCGCCTATTATGTAACCATCACCACTTTCCCATCCACTGAACTTCACCTCTCCCATCCATTAAAATAAATATGAAAGAAGAAACAAAATATAGACGGGCTCACCATAGCCCGTGCTACATGGAACTTTTTGTTCTAAGTAGCGAATCTTAAACAACAAAATATACCCCGTGAAGGCATCAGACCAGGCGGCGCGTGTAGCGACAGCCTGATGGAACATCCACGCACACTAATAAAGCTTAACATAACAAAAAAAAAACACCTTTAAGGTCGATGTTTTTAACAGTCTCCGTGGTGTAGTGGTAAGACACTCGCCTGGCGTTCCGCGAGCGCTATGTCATGGGTTCGTATCCTGGCCGGGGAGGATTTACTGGGCGCAATTCCTTAACTGTAGCCTCTGTTTAACGCAACAGTAAAATGTGTACTTGGATGAAAAAACGATTCTTCGCGGCAGGGGATCGTATTCCAGGGACCATAGGATTAAGGACCTGCCCGAAACGCTACGCGTACTAGTGGCTCTACAACCATGTAACAACTCTTGTATATATCTCAAAAAAAAAAAAAAAAAAAAAAAAAAAAAAAAAAATAAAACATTCTGGGAAAGCTAAGGTGCGCGTTGGTAGCACAAGAGTCATAGCCACACCAACACCTCATGTTCGGCACATTCTAAGTTGCTTCTCATGTTGACCAGACCACATACTAGAAGGTGAAGGGACGACGACGTTTCGGTCCGTCCTGGACCATTCTCAATCACAATCCACGTCTGTGATTGACCACAATCAATCACAAACCACACAATCGACTTGAGAATGGTCCAGGACGGAGCGAAACGTCGTCGTCCCGTCACCTTCTAGTGTGTGGTCTGGTCAACATACTTCAGCCACGTTATTGTGACTCATCGCCTGCTTCTCATGTTCTTATTTACTGCAGCTTTTCTTCGTCTCCTCGAGTCTTGTCTTCCTTCTCTTGCCTCTTCTGCCATTCCATCATTTTATTATAATTAGCGCCTATAGGCCTCTACAATCTTACACAGGCGGGTAAGGAACGCTTGACGGAGTCCTGTTCTTCAGGAAGTTACAAACAGTAACATTACTGGTGGCTGAGCGTCTTGTGTTGTAACAGCCTCACCTGGCATTCTTCCTCTTGCATCAGGGCCCCCCTCACCTCCCCCCCCCCCCCCCCGCCTCTCTCCTATCCTTCCACCCGTCCTCTTGCCAATGTGTAAATACATCGAGAAGTTTGCACATTTAGGAAGGGCCACCAGTGGCACTGGGATCTCCTTCCCCCCCCCCCCCACACCACACTTCTAGGCACCTCAGTGGTGATGAATTATTACCTTGGCAGCGAGACTGGTCCACGGTTCTCCACGCCCGTCTCACTCAAAAGGGTTTAAGGAATGGCCAGTCATTAGCGTTACTCTCCCGCCTCCCTCCCGACCCTCCTGTTTGTCCACACCTTTACTGCCGTGTCCATCAAACCCGCGTTCACGCCGAACACCGAGAACTCTGTGTCATTAACTGATTTCTAGACATGCATTATTGTACCGTTTGACAATAACAGTTGAAGCAAAGATTCACGAAAACGATGCAATTACAACTTCTCAATTCTCAACGCCTTGCTCACTTCTTAAAGATTGCAAATTCGATGTTTCAAGTCACCTTTGGTGCCAAGACATGACGCCACCAGTCAGCCAAGTCAAAACCAACAACCACTTCCAGCAACTACTGTCCTAAAATCTTCTACTGGTAAGTTGACCAGACCACACACTAGAAGGTGAAGGGACGACGACGTTTCGGTCCGTCCTGGACCATTCTCAAGTCGATCGCTTCTACATTTTTGTAGAAGCTACCTTCTAGTGTGTGGTCTGGTCAACTTACTTTAGCCACGTTATTTTGACTCATCGCCTGCAAATCTTTTACTGGTTCCGTCTCCCACTCCGCTGGTGCCGTCACAACCCAGATGGGCGTGACGGGTGATGTCACTACGAGGCTATCTTCTTGAGGTTATCTTGAGATGATTTCGGGGCTTTAGTGTCCCCGCGGCCCGGTCCTCGACCAGGCCTCCACCCCCAGGAAGCAGCCCGTGACAGCTAACACCCAGGTACCTATTTACTGCTAGGTAACAGGGGCATAGGATGAAAGAAACTCTGCCCATTGTTTCTCGCCGGTGCCAGGGATCGTACCCGGGACCACAGGATCACAAGTCCAGCGTGCTGTCCGCTCCAATACATCTCATTTAAACGTGCTGATATTATTCTCTTGAATAATACAATATTAAGTAAACTTGTATGGCTGTAACAAAAATAAATGCTACAGTAATTGTAACATCACACTATTTCAATACAAGGAACAGCTGTATATACTTGTTTGAATGAGTGGCAAACGCATGCCATGGTTTAGGACAAGCTAATATGTCGGCTCCGTAAAGATTTAAGAGTGGACAAATACTTCATTACAAGTCGCTCCTCATACTGTGACTGCTCCACGTTATCCGTTAACAGCCTCGTTTGTGTCTAATGACCAGGCGCTATTTTACATACTGTTGTGCGTTGTGCCAGCGTTAACAGGGCCGTTGCCTGTTAAGCAGCTGCAGATCCAAGCCGACACGAAGCGGACCCTTTGCCAAGCAATTACCCAGGGAGGATTACAAAGAATTACAGATTAACGGTATTAAAGAGAGAATTACCACGAGTAGCACTTTTGGCTCAGCCTGCTTTATGTAATTGACTGTACCTGTCGTAAGCCTCGACCATCCCTGTATTACCTTCAACTGTATTACCTCCTTCAAACACACTACAATAGTCTATTATTTTGTTCTAATTGTCGGCCATGTTTGATCACCTTTAGAAGCTTCCACGAATAGTATACAACAAAATAATCCATTCTGATGCAACACTCCCACAGCAACCACCCCCCCACACACACTCCCCCCCCCACACACACTCCCACCCCCACACACACACACTCCCACCCCACACACACTCCCACCCCCCACACACACACTCCCACCCCCCCCCCACACACTCCCACCCCCACACACACACTCCCACCCCCACACACACACTCCCACCCCCCCACACACACTCCCACCCCCCCACACACAAACCACCCCCCCCCACACACACTCCCACCCCCCCCACACACTCCCACCCCCCACACACACACTCCCCCCCCCCCCACACACTCCCACCCCCCCCACACACACACTCCCACCCCCCCCCACACACACTCCCACCCCCCCACACACCACACTCCCACCCCCCCCCCCACACACACTCCCACCCCCCCACACACACACTCCCACCCCCCCCACACACACTCCCCCCCCCCACACACTCTCCCACAGCAACCACCCCCCACACACACTCCCCCCCCCCACACACACTTCCACCCCCCCACACACACACTCCCCCCCCCCAAACACACACACCTCCCACCCCCCCCCACTACACACACTCCCCCCCCCCCCACACACACACACTCCCCCCCCCCCACACACACTCCCCCCCCCCACACACACTCCCACCCCCCCCACACACACACTCCCCCCCCCACACACACAACAACTCCCACCCCCCCCCCCCCCACACACAGCAATACACACCCCCCTCCCCCCAAATAGTAAACACTCCCACGAGAGTATGCAGCTCCAGCCTGGAGGTCCATACCTAGTTTAAACACAAGGCAAATTTAAAGAAGATTCAGAAGTATGTCACCAGACTAGTCCCAGAACTGAGAGGTATGAGCTACGAGGAAATGCTACGGGAGCTAAACCTCACGTTGCTGGAAGACAGAAATGTAAGGGGAGACATGATAACTACCTACAAAATGCTCAGGGGAATTGACAGGGTGGACAAAGACAAACTTTTTAGCACGGGTGGAACGCGAACAAGGGGACACAGGTGGAAACTTAGTACCCAAATGAGCCACAGAGACGTTAAAAATAATTGTTAAGGGTTTCTGTGGTAACAGTGTCAGAGTAGTTAACAGTGGAATGCATTAGGCAGTGATGTGGTGGAGGCTGACTCCATACACAGTTTCAAATGTAGATATGATAGATATATGATATGGCTCATATCATATATATATGATATGAGCCCAGTAGGCTCAGGAATCTATACACCAGTTGACTGACAGTTAAGATGCGGGACAAAAGAGCCAAAGCTCAACCCCCGCAAGCATAACTATGGGTGTACAACTAGGTGAGTACCACCCCTACAGCAGTACTCCACATCGCCCTCCACTGTATGGTCGTCCTATCAACTAATACGTCTCATTTTGTACGTTATGGTCTCCACGGTATAAAATACACAACACTATGTACAGTAACGTCTCGCTAATCTCTAGACTTTCTATGTATAGGCGCGTTATGTTAGGTGGGTTACACACTGTATTATGTACGTTAAGGTAAATCATGAGACCTGCCTGTTGTGGCTCGCCTCCTGTTGTGGTGTTAGAACTACCAGGTGCTGTCACCCCCAGGTGAAGGGGTCAGAAGCGGGCGGGCTGGTGGCCGCTGGGGTCACCTACACTGACCACCCCAGGTGGTCAGTGTAGGTGACCCCAAGTGAAGGTGAAGGTCAGTGTAGGTGACCCCAAGTGAAGGTGAAGGTCAGTGTAGGTGACCTCAGGTGAAGGTGTAGGTCAGTGTAGGTGACCCCAGGTGAAGGTGTAGGTCAGTGTAGGTGACCCCAGGTGAAGGTGTAGGTCAGTGTAGGTGACCCCAGGTGAAGGTGAAGGTCAGTGTAGGTGACCCCAGCGGGCACCAAGGTACTCATTAACATGCACCAGACCTTCAAGGGCGTGAAGACGGGCGGGGTCAGAGTATGGGGCGTGAGAGTCGCGTGGCGGGAACCGTTGTGATGCTTGGGAGGCGGCGGGGTAATTACCTGTAAATCCATCCCTTCCCTTCCCTTCCCTTCCCTTCCCTTCCCTTCCCTTCCCTTCCCTTCCTAGAGGTGAGCAGGGAGCGTGCTCCAGGGGTGGCCAGGCAGGCCGCCCTTACCTAACACTGCCTACATGAAGGCAGGGTGTAGCGCTTCACACCCCGACTCCTGCCCTCGCCTAACCGGTCGTCGTATTTAACTTTCCTGGCCTTAAATTGAGAATGGAGGTGGCTTACCTTGAGGTTACCTTGAGGTGCTCCGGGGCTTAGCGTCCCCGCGGCCCGGTCGTCGACCAGGCCTCCTGGTTGCCGGACTGATCAACCAGGCTGTTGGACGCGGCTGCTCGCAGCCTGACGTACGAGTCACAGCCTGGTTGATCAGGTATCAACTTGCCTGATCAGGTATCAGGCTTGTGGGGACGTTTTGGTGATGAGGTGTGTACTCACCTAGTTGAGCTTGTGGGGGGTTGAGCTTCGGCTCTTTGATCCCGCCTCTCAACCGTCAATCAACAGGTGTACAGATTCCTGAGCCTATTGGGCTCTATCATATCTACACTTGAAACTGTGTATGGAGTCAGCCTCCACCACATCACTGCCTAATGCATTCCATT